>NC_133663.1:206488893-206583207 GCF_037893015.1 Macrotis lagotis
AAAACTGGATTAAGGTTCTAACACTTGGAAGAAAAAAGAAAATACTTTGAATTACTTTTAATTTATCATGATTAGAAATATAAAAAGGCATGGAATATTCTGAATATTAAATACAGCAGCATCCTAATTATATCAGATTTAAATATCATTTATAAAGTACTCTAAAACTAAATCAACCTAATCACTCATGTTGTACTACAGTGGTTCTTAATGTCTTTTAAATATGATTTTTCTGATTATAGATGTACACTGTATAATATTCTCTTAATTGGACATAATATTTTAAGCTTATTTAAAAGGAAAGTTGTGAAAATAGCAAGAGTGGAAAGTCTAAAATGAAAAGTTAATGAATAATCTTTTGTGTATATAAATTGCCATGATGAGTTTCTATTTATCTTTTTTAATTTATTCAAGAATAAATTAAATTTATAATATAAAGTCTTTTTGAAACTCAAAATTTACATCTGGTAATCCCAAAATAGCACTTTGCAAGTAGATAGTCAAGAATTTATTGAATATTATTATGGGAAGAGTAATGTTTTAGTTGCTGAGGGAAGGAAAAGGAAGAAACAAAAGAAATGGTCCCTTCCCTCCAGGAACTTAGAATATACAAGTTGGGGTAATGAAACACGTGCTTACAGCAAGCAGTACAAATTGAATATTAAGAAATTAATAGAATGATAAGAGTTTGTGGAATTTAATTCAACCATTCACATCCAAAAGTCTTTCTTGAGTGTAGAAGGCACTGAGGGAGGATGAATGTTTCTCTCATCAAGGAGATTGTCATCTATTAGGGAAAATAATACATTCACAAAAAAATTATATGAAAAATAGTGTGGCAAGTATCTAAAAGGACTATGTTTTTAAGCATTGCTAGTTGATTTTCATATGTCACTTTATATTATTTCATTTGATCCTCAGAACTAGCTTATAAAATAAGAATTATGGGAAATTCTGCCCATTTTAATGAAAACTGAAGTTGAGAAGTTAGATGACTTGTTCAATGTAAAATAGTAATAAGATGACCACAGATCACCCCTGATTCCAAGTATTGCTTTCATTTTAGTTGAGAAATGATTATGGAGTGAGGGAAGGATAATTATGGATTATATGAAAAAAATACTAAATAAAGAGATTGACAAGATAACATCACAAAAGTGTTACCAACTTATTGCAAGGAATGGCAAAAACATGAGAAAAAGTTGGATATACTGGACAGATATTGATAGTTTTGCTTACTCTTTGCCTATGCTTCAATTTGATTCTAACACTCTCTTGAACAGTAATGGAAAAATGAACATCTTTGTTTTATCCCTGATCTTACTGAAAAAAGTTTCTAGTTTATCTCCATCACAAATAATGCTGGCTCTTGGTTTTATATAGATAATTTTTATTATTTTAAGAAATCTCCATTTGTCTGATATGTGTATGTGTTTTTGTCAAAAAAGTTTCTATATCTATTGAAATAATCATATAATTTTTGTTATTTTTAAAATTAGTTTTGCTTACAGCTTTCTAAATATTTAACCAACCCAGCACTCCAGGTACAAATCCAACTGGGTCATAGTTTATGGTCTTTATGATATATTGGTATCACTTTCTCATTGATATTGTTTAAAAATATTTGCATCAATATTAATTTAAGGATATTGATCTATAGTTACATTTTTCTGTTCTTTCCAAAATTATCAGTGATCTCTTAGTTACCAAATCCAATGGTCTTTTCTCCTTAACTTCTCTCCAGCCTTTGACAGTACTGATCACCCTCTCCTCCTTAATACTCTCAGTTCTCTAGGTTTGGGGGGATATTACTCTCTCCTAATTCTCCTACCTCTAACCACTCCTTCTTTTCTCTTTTGCTAGGTCCTCATATAAATGATAACTTTTAATCATGTGACCCTCAGCCTTCTACCCTCAGTCTGCTTTGGATACATCCCTCCCTTATTTTTCCCTCTCTTCAATCCTCTATTCCTTTTCTCTCTTTTCTTTCCTTTTCCTGTTGAATATCTATATGTGTGTTTTTCCTTCCTTTCATCAGTTCAGATGAGGGCATGAGGATGAAGTGTCAGTTAGTTCCCATTCCTTTCTTGTGTAATCCTAATCTTAATCTTAAACCTTGTTTGTGTAGATGTGACTGGTACCCTTGGATTATGTGAGATCATTTTCACTGTTACTTTCTCTTTCTTCCTTTCCTTTTCTCATCTCTTCTGTTCTTCTCTTAAAATAATAAAGATATAAATAAATAAGTCATCTCTCTCTCTCTCTCTCTCTCTCGTTCTTTCCTCCCCCCCCCCCCAAACATATATACGCATATCAGGGCTTTTTTGTGGAGTGCTCACTTGTTATACTCTCGGTGGGAGCGCTGTTTGAACTACATTTCTCCAAAGTTCACATCTTAATTTGATTTCACCTATTCAGACCAAGAACATTTTGTTTTGCTTTCTCCATTGCTTAGTTGTCATCATCTCTCTTCCTTCTTCTCTGTCTCCTTCTCCTTCCTCTTCCTTGTTAAATTTGTTTTTTAAATTTCACAACATCCATTGCTACATGAAACTCTTGAATATTTTCTGTGCCTTAGGGACTAGGAGAATTTTTAATTAAATAAGATATAGAGGAATTAATTGAAGGTAAAAACTATTTCAATTATATGAAACTGAAAAACTATGAATAAAAATGAGGCAGCTAGGATAAAAAATAAAGTATTAATTGGGGAAAAAATTTTGCATCAAATATCTCTGACAAAAATCGAATATCCAGGATAAGAAATTGATCCAAATATGTAAAACTAAGAGTTGTTCCCCAATAAATAATAGATGAGTTCAAAGGAAATTTTAACAAAACTTCTCAAAAGAATAGATTATAGGGGTGGCTAGGTGTCACAGTAGATAAAGCACTGGCCCTGGAGTCAGGAGTACCTGGGTTCAAATCTGGTCTCAGACACTTAATAATTACACACCAAATAGGAAATTCCTTGTTTAAAAAACAAAACAGAGTCTCCTCCTCAAAAAAAAAAAATAAAACCCTGAGATTAAATATGAATATGTACAAATATTTCATCTATTGTTGTTAGAATTCACAGTCTAGTTTTTTGAAAATAGAGGTACAAAAATATGCTTCACAGTAGTTTAAAGTAATTGGATGGTATGGTGGATAGAGAGTGATCTTGGAGTAGGGAGGAACAGAAGCAATATCATGAAAAGCCAGAAAGAAAAGATCAAAGAGCATAATTAGCATTATCAAAGGCTTCAGAGTTGTCAAGAAAGATGAAGATAGAGCAAAATTTGGCAATATAGGTAACTTTAGAGAGAATAGTTTTAGTTTGTTTCATTTTGCTCTTTACTCCTCATTCTTTTCTTCACTACTAACTTCTTCCCAGAACTCTACACATTTCTAATTACCCTTAAATCAAAGTCCTTTGATTCTTCCTTTTCCTTTACCTCATAGATTGTGAAATCCTATTAGGTTTACCTTTTTTTTGTATATTTTAATTTGAAGTGTTTTCCCCACCATCTGACCTCACTGTAATTTCTTCATTTGAAAGGTACTCTGGCACAGTCATCAAACCTGCTTATTATGTTTGATCTTGCCCCTTTTCTACAATAAATTCTTAAAATTTGGAGGTTTTTTTTGTTTGCTTATGAATGAAGTTTATTGCTTTATTTCCTCTAACAACATTGGAAGCTCCTTGAGAGTAGGGACTCCACTAAATTTTTATCCCTTGGATTTTGCACAGGATAAGTGCTGAATAAACATTATTTCATCCATTTAAAAAATTCTCTAATATACTTATAATAATAATAATATCTTTTCCTAGTCTGTTTTATTTCCTTTAGATTAAAAACATTTAAGGGAATAGATTGCTATCTATCTTCTCCCCCTATTTTTTCCAAAAGAGACTTTAATTCTAGTCTTTCCTCTATGAGGAGAGGAAAAATGACCAACCTTGGTTCAAATTTCCTCCTTTCCTGGAATAAAAATCAATCTCTTTTGGAGAAAAATGAGAAAATAAAGAAGAATTTTCTGATTTTTGATTTTTTTAACATTTAATTCGACTCTAAATATCTGTGGTCTAAGAATTAATGTTTCTAAATGGTAAGTCTACTATGTGAGGCCATGATTTAGGTGGTACTAGAAGTGTTTCAATGTCCCCAGTTTATTCTCTTTTCTATTTATGGAATAGACTATCACTCTCTGAAATGATCAGTTTAATTAGGATTATTATTATTACTTATAAAGAGATTGAAGTCCAGAGAACTGGAAAGACTTGTCTTAGATCATTCAGGTAATAAGTGGCAGAGATGGGATTTGATTTCATGTATTCTTTTTTTTTTTTCCCGAGGCACTGGGGTTAAATGACTTGCTCAAGGTCTCACAGGTAGGTGATTTATATTAAGTGTCTGAGGCCAGATTTGAACTTAGTTCCTCTTGACTTCAGGATTAGAGTTTTATCCACTGAGCCACCTAGCTACCCCTAGGATTATCATTACTGAAAGAAAGGTAATAGATATTTTGTTTTAAAAATCCTTCTCTTATCAGGCAACACTAAGAAATGAGATCAAAATAAAGGCTTATTTCAGTGTCAAGTACAAAATCAAAGATAAATGTTTGTCACCAAGTAATCAGTTTATTTTTGACACAAATGAAGTGAATTGTACTCCAATTTCCTTCTGGTATATCTTTCCACATTCTTTTAATATAGATGAAATATTGAAAACAGATTTTTATGGTTAAAAGGAAAATAATTTCATCTGTGTCTAGTAATATTACTTAATGCCAATTTATTCAGATTCTGTTTTTGAGAAAAATATTTTTTGATATAAAGGACCTTAAATAATTCATACAATATTTAATAATACAGTAAATTGGAGAGAATTCATCAAGAAATGAAACTAAATTATTTGCCTGCTATGCCTTTCCATATGAACCTACCAACTTAAGGACTATTAGTACTTACAATAAAGAGAAATATTAATTTGGAAATTCAGTATAAACAGAGTCAAGTTTTATTCCAAATGATGAAATAACATCTCTGTTCAAGGATTTTTAATAGAAAAAAGTCTTGTAAATCTAAATTAATAGGATAGAATTTACAGATATGTTGTTTTAAATAGAATATTATCCCATTCATGCTGACTGACATCATCCAGCTGTATAAAGGGAGATAAATATTCAATGCTTCAGGATTCTAGCACGGAAAATCTCTTGGGAGTAAAAAGAGAATGAGGAATTTCCAACCACTCACAAAACTATATAAATATATTACCATATTTTTTGTCCCTCTTCATTTTAATACTCTATGGCAAGACAAAGTCACAAGCATTTATTATTTCTCATGTACCAAGCACTGTACTAAACACCAAAGAAGCAAAAACAAGCAAATAGGACAGTGACTGTTTGCAAAGACTTATATTTTAATGAGGAAAGACAAATCTCTGAATTTGGTTATCTAAGGAAACTAAAATTTCACTTAGTCTCCTTAAATTTTAAGAATTCAATGATTTATATAATATCTCCTTTGACTGAAAAGTTGTAAATAAAAATCAAAGGAAGAGTACTTAAGGCATCTCCCTTCACATATTACCTGCTGATTAACAATTTTTTTTAATTTACCCAGTTAGAGATAAATATCTAATTGAAAAATAAATCATATGTGTAAGAGACTGTTGAGGGTCACAGAGAGGTCATTGTGTGATTGGGAATGGCCTAGTGGTCCTCTTTCCCAGGTACACCAGTGGCCTAATTTTCTGGGTCAGCTTTCTGGATCTTCTTATCTGTTCCTTATGTTTTGGCACTTCCTAGAGCATTGTGTTAAACACTAAGCAGGTGATAGCAACATTAAGTGAGAAGTACTAGCCTGAGGAAGTAAATTTTATCATCTTCTGTCCACTAGTACAGATACAGTTGTTTGATTTGGTAATTAGAGAACAACACCTGAATTGGGAGTAAACTAGGGACTAAGGGGATATTCAAGCTCTGGCATTCTGTAAAATAAAGGGAGAACTTGTCATCTTTGTGTCCTGCCTCTTCAACATTTGTCTGAGACAATTATTAGTTAGGAGTAACAAATAAGTTAGCCTACAGACAGGCAACACATGGAGCTTCAACGTCCCTAAAATTTGGAATGAGGGTATCATAGAATTATTGGACCATAAATCTAGACATTTTTACATCACTTTCAACTCTAAAATTGGGACCTATGAAGAAGGTATTTGAAACTCTAGGAATCTGATCTTACTTTGCCAAGAAAACCCCAAATGTGGACATGAAGTGTCAGACATAACTTAACAACAATAACACATGTAAGAAAAACAGAAATGATATAATAATGTTTATTAATATAATTATTATATAAGGAAATCTATATATATGAGAAATATATTATATACAATATTATAATAGTTCACATAATAGAATATTGCACGTTATATGTGTGTGTGTGTATGTATGTATAAGCAATTAGCCCAAAGGGGAGAAAAGTCTTGGAGAAAAGAATTTTTAAAAAATAGCTCTCAGGTTACCAAATTAATTCTTTATTAAAATTTTAAAAATTTTAAAAATTAAAATGTTTTGTGCATACTACATAAAAATATGTGTTGAAGTATGTCTAGTATAATTTTATAATACTTCAGTGTCAGGTAACTAATAAAAAATATTTTTGTGGTGCCCCATATACACGGTACAACCATGAGCACTGGACTTAAAATCAGGAAGACTCATCTTCATGGGTTCTGTTTGTCCTTCATTTTTGAAGAAGACCATAATAACAGTGATGTGATGCCATGACAAACATATGAATTGGATTTGAGTGAGGCGGTACTGTGCTAAGTCACAAATCTCACTTTCTCCTCCAGGGCCATCTGGGTCCACTGATCAGATATGAATCAGGATGACTGGAGAGGTACCTAGATAGGATGCAGTAAGGGTTAAGTGACTTGCCCAAGGTCATAGAGCTAGTAAGAGTCAAGTGTTGGAGCTGGATTTGAACTCCTGTCCTCTTGACTCCAAGACCAGTGCTCATGAGTTCTAATCCAGTTTCAGATATACTGGACAAGTCACTTAACCCTTTTTGCCTTAGTTTCCTCATGTGTAAAATGAAATGGAGAAGGAAATTTCAAACCACTCCAGTATCTTTGCCAAGAAAGGCCCAAATGAGATCACAAAGAGTTGAAATAACTCAACAACTCTCTTGCTCTCTCGCTCTCTCTTGCTCTCTCTCTCCTCCTCCTCCTTTTCCTCTTTATTTTAAACACACATGCATACACTCACCCCTTATTTGACCCTTAAAACAACAGCCCCTATAGGTTGGAAGGTGTTATAATTATCCTGATTTTGAAGATGGCAAAATTGAACCTGAGAGAGGGTAAGAAGTAATTTGTAAGTATCTGAGGTAGAATTTGAATTCTGTTCCTCCCTACTCCAAGATCACTCTCTATCCACCATACCATCCAATTACTTTAAACTACTGTGAAGCATATTTTTGTACCTCTATTTTCAAAAAACTAGACTGTGAATTGTAACAACAATAGATGAAATATATGTACATATTCATATTTAATCTCAGGGTTTTTTTTTTTTTGAGGAGGAGACTCTGTTTTGTTCTTTAAACAAGGAGCTTTCTATTTGGTGTGTTTTCATTTTTATCTACTTTTTGCTTTATTTTGACCAAGTTCTGAACTGATGATAGAGATATTTTCAGATTTCAGAAAGAATGATCAACTAGCTTATAGAAATCAGCCCCTTTAGATTGCTTTGTTCAATCCATACTGAGTCCATTCTGTAATAGGACAAGGAGGAGGGAGACTGGTCTGAAAGCACAGAAGGAGGGGGAGAGAAGGCAGGGTGCAGAATGAATGGGAGCGGGGAAGTACTGAAGCATGACTAATCTGAAAGGACACTTCATGCTTATTAGGAACCCATTTTGATAATAAAATCTGAATCAGACTGCCTGGTGAAACCCACTTGAGACTCTCTCCATCTTTAATTTTTAAAGTTATGGTGACACTTGACACAGAAGGATATCAGCTCTCTCTAACTTGCATGCAAATACTTACTTAAGCAATCCACTGAGTCCAGATTAGTGAAAATTTCAGGCGTGGATCCATGTAACAGCAACTAATTACAGTGTTCCATTACCCCTCTCTAAAGGTCACAATTGGCCTTTAAGTGGTCACGGATGATTTATCTTGATTTGTTTTTATGGACCTAGAGTTATGACAAATTTATGTTTTTACTACAGGAAACTAGTACTGTTTGTGAAACCACCAAAATGTCAAAACATGAGGGAGTTCTCCTGTTAACCTGAACACTACTCAAATCCCTAGGCTAAAAATAAAACTTAGCATAGTTTAAGATGACAGAGAAGCACAATATAGTCTAGAGGCGATTCTCAACATCTCAGCTGATTCTTGACTTTATAGGGACTGTGAAAATAGTATAATTGGCATTCTTGAAATTTTACATTTTAGGAAATGGCACTGGAAAAACCATTTCCTCTAGATGGCACTAGAAAGAATATTTTAATGATGTGCTTTATTTCATGTTCATAATTCTTGAGGTTACATAACAATACATTTTTTTCTCATCATTTTCATCCAAGATAGCAAACTCAACAAGACACTGCATTTAAACAATATTAACAATGTATTTAAAATATTGGGAATTTTTTTCTTGTGGTTCCTTTAAGCAGGACTTGAATAATTTTAGAAGCTTTATTGTTGAATATTGCATATAAAATTTTTTTCTGCTCTTTGATTAATAAAATAAATTACCAGCATGCATTATTATTTTTAGGTTTTTTGTAAGGCAAATGGGGTTAAGTGGCTTGCCCAAGGCCACACAGCTAGGTAATTATTAAGTGTCTGAGACCGGATTTGAACCCAGGTACTACTTGACTCCAAGGCTGGTGCTTTATCCACTACACCACCTAGCTGCCCTGACCAGCATGCATTATTAAAACTATCTAAACAAGTTTTTTTTTCCCCAGCTGCTCTTTATCACTCCTCATCTCCTTGCTTTTGTCATTTTCTGTCATGTTTTCTACTTTCCAAACCTGTCCAGAATAATAAATTGTTTTTAAATCTTTGCTAATGTATTGATCCTTCAAGTCAAAGAAAAAATTAATCTTTAACTCTTTTATATTTTGTTAACAAAGATAATTTTTCTAACCAGAAATATTTGTAAATTTCCTTCCTTCCTCCCCCCTTCCTTCCTTTCCTCCTTCCTCTTTTCTTTTCTTCCATCCTTTCTCTGTCTCTCTGTTTTCCATCTCTCTGTCTCTCTCTGTCTCTTTCTCACTATCTCCTCCTCCTCCTCCTCCTCCTCCTCCTCCTCTTCTTCTTCTTCTTCTTCTTCTTCTTCTTCTTCTTCTTCTTCTCTCTCTCTCTCTCTCTCTCTCTCTCTCTCTCTCTTCTTTCTTTCTCTCTCCCCTTGCTGCTCTCCACTCAAAGTTAGACTCTCTATTTGGAGTATGATACTATTTTCCAAGTAAAACATATGAAAATTTAGCAGAGATCTGAGTAGTGAGAAACTATAATTTAGGGAAACTAAATTATATATATATTTATTTATAGGTAAATAAATATGTAAACAAATATATAATTTTGACCTCAAGAAAAATATCAATCCTATCAAAATTTACTAAGGCTCTTTGTCTTGTAATATACATAAAAGATAAGCAAATATCAGATTCTTAATCTATTCTTCAAAGTAATAAACATGTTTTTCTCACTCTGTCTTCAATAGGAAAATTCTCCATATATTTTTCATGATGAATGGGAAGCAAGCTCTTCATTTCCTTTCTATTCTTTCATCTAACTAATCAGCAATTTGCACATCTCTTCTCTGTACTCTTTTGTAGCAATTTAATTTTTTTTATTATTTCACTGAGTTTTCCTTCCATAGAATGTCAGTTTTACTATGCTTGAAGAAAATCCTAAGCCATGGAATATATGTGTGTGTGTATATATATATATATATATATATATATATATATATATATATATATATATATATGTGTGTGTGTGTGTGTGTGTGTGTGTGTGTGTGTGTGTGTATATGTATATATATATATATTCTTAACTTATCTGTACAACTTTAGTATCACCTGGGTTGGAAGGTTACTTCAGTAACTTTATCAAATGTATAAAAATAGATACAACAATGAAATAACTGCCGTCAAAGTTCCAGTAGCAGTTTCCTCATTTGTGCTGACTTGAATTTAGTAAGCAAGGATAAAAATCTTTAACAAGACCTATTTCTAAAACAGATTTCACTAATTAAATAGAGCAGGAAAGAAAACCATAAAAATGTAATCAAGGCCTTCCTGTTTTTGTATAATTTGAACTTTACCTTTTTTTGTGTGGAACTTTACAATATATTGTAGAAAAAGAAAATTGGGCTGAAACCTTTAGTTTAGCAGAAAGGTAAAGAAGGGACTTGTAATTTCATTGGTAGAGAGTACACCCAAATGAGGACATTGCCTTACCAATGAAGGCCAATTCCTTCTATGCAATTTCTTTTGGTGCTGCCTAAAAAATGTAGAGTTTAAATGACTTGTCCAGAATCATACAAATCTTCCTAAGCATCAAGGTTAACTTTCTGTCTTCCATACTATGCTGCCTCTTAGGCATGGAATATTAGATAAATAGTTCCCAATTTTATGTTCCTCTGAACTTGGAGGAATTTTCATAAATGAGCATAGAGTTTGAGAAGGTGAGATATAAAGTTCTGTCTTGTTTGATACTAGATCCAAAATCCTTAGTAAGATTTAATAAATTTTTTTCTTCCTTCTATCCTTCTGTGGTATTTGAGAGTAGGAGTCTGTTAACAGTGGGAAAGGAACTAACAGCATTACATGCTACGAAAAGCAATTGCCTGAGCAATTTTCTTAGGCAGAACCAAAGCAAAGCAAACACAATGATTCACCCTTCCCTGCCCCCTTCTGTCAGCCATATGAGAGAGAGTTGCTGCAGTAATGATTTCCACAGGCGAATTCCATGGCAGGAGCCTATTTCTGTGGCCAATTGCTTGGCATCATGGTCTCTGATTGAAGTGTGGAATTTTAAATACAGAGTCCTACAGATAGAAAATGATTCTTTCCTAAAACTATAAGTGGTTGAGATTTTTAAAACTCTAATATCAACTTTTTTGCAAAATGAAGTTTCTTGAGGTTTTTTTGTATTATATTTATTAGTATTTTTTAAAAATTCCAAGGTCAAGAAATAACATAGGCCCAATTTTTTTGGTTCCCTGGGATTTTGTTAAGTGACAGTACAGTAATAATTGCTTCCCCTTTTTCTCTCTAAATATTTGTGGAAATGTATCTTTTTGCTGCCAAAAAGATAATAAGATAGAGTAGAAAAGAGTTAACTATCACTATCATTTTAAGAATAAGATTTCAAATAAGCTTCTTTTTTCACTTTCCTTCTTACAATATTAATAAATTGGAGTTATTGTTAACTAAAAATACTGAGCAACTAAAACAGTGTCTAACACATCATAGGTGATTAATCAGTGCTTGTTTCTTCTATTAAAATATAACCTAGCACTGGCCCTGGAGTCAGGAGTATCTGAATTCAAATCCTGCCTCAGACACTTAATAATTACCTAGCTGTGTGGCCTTGGGCAAGCCACTTAACCCCATTGCCTTGCAAAAAAAAAAAAAAACCCTAAAAAAAATAACCTCTTGCAAGTAGGGATTATTATATATTTTTTTATCTATACTTACCACATCTAGGATAGTGTCTAACACAGAACAGGCAAATAATAAATGCTTTCTAATTTGTTTGTTCTTAAAAACTCAAATTCCAAATCTTGAAAATCCATTTAACAAGTACCTACTTATGTTTTCATAGTCTAGCTTTTTTTTCTTTTAGCTTTGGGTAGAATTTTACTTTTTTTGTCTTAAAATTTGAAACTATATCCTAATTGGAATCTTCTGTCTTTCTTTTCTTTTATTTCCATATTTGTCTTTTAATTTGAAGCACCCTCTTTTGGGCTTCTACCTCACATAGTTAATTAAAGGTTAAATCCCTGAGGTGAGACTACTCTCTCTAAGAACTGATCACCAAAACTAAAACTCACAAATTCCACTGTTAACTTACCTTTATAAGTTAGTCAAAAGAAACAGATCAGAAGAAATAAATTTACTAAAATGGAATGGTAGAAACAAAAGCTATAAAACGTTACTCATAAGTTCAGGTTACACTCTTCCATGCAGGGGGGGCAGCTAGGTGGCACAGTGGATAAAGCACCAGCCCTGGAGTCAGGAGGACCAGAGTTCAAATCCAGTCTCAGACACTTAATAAATGCTTAGCTGGGTGACCTTGGGCAAGTTACTTAATCCCATTGATATAAATAAAAATTTTAAAAAAGTAAGTTTATACAGCATCAATGGGAAGAGTGGGCACAAACAACATAAGATGGCCTAGGCAAACATATACCTACATGCAATATCGAATATTACATACCCTTTATAAGCATGGAATACAAATGATCAAGACAGGAAATGCCTCTGGGACTAAAGGGTCCCAGGGTCTTTTCTCACTTATGAAGTGTTCACAGTCTCTTCCTTCCTCTTCCCCATTCCCAGGTGTGGTGTCTCTGCTAAGTGAGCTCTTCAGTTTGTCTTATTCCATCTCTTCCTCAACAGCTCAAGTCTCAGATGCCTAAATTAGCTCATTATGGAATTCATTGTCAAATCTCTTCTTTATAGTCAAAGATTGAAGCTGCTCTCTGCCTGGAATGGTACTCCTCTCTGGACCTGTGACTCTGCAAAGAGTAAGGAGCTCTACTCCTTCAATGTACCTCATTCTCTTCTGAATTGACAAACTCTTTAACTTACAATTGCCTCTATGGATGGTGAAACAAGAAAAAAATGCTCCTCTTCCTACAACATTGACAGAAAAATAGTAATCCCTCTATCAGGGGTTGGATTCTGTCCTCAACTGCTGGCAATTTCCTGGGCTATCAGTACCTGGCTGGACTGACCACAGAACTTACAAGGTATAGGGCATGGCTAATTTTCTCCACCAAATGACCAATCTTCCCTTCCAATTCCATTGGAACTTTATTCACATATTTTAAAGGAATGTCAGGGAAATATATTTCTTTACATTTAGTTTAACACCTTGACATTTTCTTACTTTCTATGATTATATTCTGAACTGGGGAGTTTAACCACAGACAGATCCCTTTCTCTCATGAATTAAAGTATATATATTACAAATATTTTGTATATATAATAAACATTTTTGTTACATCTTGATCCAGATTTTACTTTTTTCTCATTTTATAGATTTACATTTTTCCACATTTTTCTACCTCATTTGATTTTTTAAGCCATTTTTCTTTCTACACCTGAGCTAATCATAATTAAACAGTGAGCATAAGATAGCACTAGACCATAGGATCATAGAGGTAGAGCTATAAGAAAGCTTAGCAACCCATTAAATCCAACATCTCTATGTATGGATGAGGAAATTGAGGCATTGAAAAGTTTACCTGTTTTGCCTAGAGTCTCATGCTTAGTATCTTGAAGTGGTACTTGAACTCAGGTCTTTCTTTCTTTGAATCTTCTCCCTTACTAACTATATCACACTGCCTGTTAACATGTATTGTACTGAAAGAAAATCTTTCTGACTTTTCCATGTTAATTGCCTAAAATCACAAAATCTTAGATTTATAAGAGACTCTAAAGAATAGCCCCAATTTTCATGGATAAGTAAATTAAAGACTTACTCAAAATCATGTAGAGTGTTAATAGCAAAGCAGAGTTCTTTCCCATCTATCATATTTGCTATATGGGTTAATCATATTAACATGTTAATAAAATTATTTTTCAGTTAGCTACTTCAGAGGTGTCAAAAACACAGTTTATAGAACCCATTGCTGGACTGAGTATGAGCTGAATCAAATTAAAATGTTATTGGAAAATATTTTTTTAAATAAGTAAAAATAATTTATGGGTTCCCAAGTCAATATGTAGTCTCCAGGGATCCCTTATGTACAGTTTAGTTGTTCTTTTTCTATCTGAGTTTGAATCAATGACCTAAGCGCTCTCTCTCTCTCTCTCTCTCTCTCTCTCTCTCTCTCTCTCTCTCTCCCCCTAATTCTTACACATACACATACAATTATAGTCATATATTTCCCATTGCCTTCTTAGTTCCTGGGATATTTATGACAAAAAACATCCTTCCTAATTATACATGAACTATGTACCATTTTTCCCTGTATAAATAAATCATTCCCATACCTGTTTAATATGCGTGTGCATTCATGGAGTCATAGCTGTAGTAATAGTGAAAAAGAACATGAACAAACACAGAGCACTTCTGGTGTTTCATTAACCCAACTAGTCAACAGAAATGCTCCAGATCCTTGTGTTTACCTGTGGGGTTTATTTGAAACCTAATTGCATTTCTTTGGTCTGTAAAATCCAATCCTTTGTGCAAAGTGTATGGGCTTGCAAAAAGTACTGGGATAATACAATGGATTTTAGTGTCAAGAAACTTGGCTTTAGATTTTTGCTTTTGAATGGCATGTGATAACTTTGAATTTTTCTTTGACTTAGTTTCTAGGACTCAGTGAAGGGATTTGAAATTGTGTCATATGAAAATTGAATGAAGAATAAGATAGGTTTAATCTGGAGAGCACTCAATGAAGATATATATATATATATATGTATATATATATATATACATATAAAACGAATAGTTGAATGAATCTTTAAATACTTGAATTTCCCATGGAATCAACCAGCAGGTATTTTTTTTTTGAACTGAGAACTTCATTTTTATTTTTAAATTCTCCCCACCCTCAGCTATATGCAAAACCAGCTTTCAACATTTACTTGCAAACCTTGAGTTTCAAATTCTCCCCCTTCCTCCCACCCTACTCCCCCTCATTGAGAAAGCAAGTTACTTGGTGTAGGTTAAAAATGTGCTGTCATAAACCTCCCTCACACACACACACACACACACACACACACACACACACACACACACAAAATATGCTTCAGTTTGTATTCAGACACCATCAGCTCTGTCTTCGGGATGGATAACATTTCTTATCATAAGTCCTTCAGAGTTGGCTTGGGTCACAGCATTCCTGAGAAAAGGTTGGTCATTCACAGCTGATCATCCTGCAATATTGTTGTTACTTTTAAATAAGGTACATTTCCCATTGCATTTGCTTGTTTAAGTTTTTTTCCTAAGAGCATCCTGTTCATCATTTTCTGTAACAAAATAGCATTTCATTTCAATCACATACCACAATTTGTTCAGCCATTCCCTAATTGCTGGGCACCCCCTCAATCTTCAGCTACCCACCACCAGAAGAGAGCTGCTATAAATATCCCAATACATATAGATTCTTTTCTTCCCATATTTCATCTCTTTTGGAAAATAGACCTAGCAGTGCCACTGCTAGGCTAAAGACCAAAGGACATAGTTCCAAATTGCTCTACAGAATTGTTGGATCATTTTACAACTCCTCCAACAGTGCATCAATGTCTTAATTTCCCTACATCCCTTCCAACACCTGTAATTTATTCTTTCTGCCCTATTAATCAGTCCAGTAGATATAAGATAGTACCTCAGAATTATTCCAAACAACATTTCTCCTACAAAAATAGGTAGGACATTTTTAAACATATATATATTTAAATAGATTGCATTGATGACCTCATCTGAGAACTGTTCATATTTCTTGGTCATTTATCAGTTGGGGAATGGCTATTTTTTTGTATAAATTTGACTCAGTTATCTATGATTGAGAAATGATGTCTTTTTAAAAAAAATTATATAAATATTTTATTTGTTTTCAATTATATTTATTTGTTTTCCAATTATATACAATAGTAGTTTCATGGTTTTTTTGGTAAGATTTTGAATTTTGCATTCTCCCCCTCTCCCCCACAGGAGGCAATCTGAAATGAGGTCTTTATCAGAGAAACTTGCTTCAATATTTTTTCCCACAGTTGCTATTGCTAGGTATATTTCTGTTCATTCTATTCTCCCCATCCCCATTTATTCTATTTTCTCTCTCCTTTCACCTTTTTCCCCCTCAAAAATGTGTTGCATCTAACTATCCTCTCCCACGATCTTCCCTCCCTCTATCACCTACACACACAAACACACACACAAATACATACCCATACACACCCACACCCCAACCCCTTTTTCCCTTCCCTTTGCTCTTATTTTTCTCTAGGGTTAAATAGATTACTATCCCTAATTGAGTGTGTAAGTTATTCCCTCTCTGAGTTAGTTCCAATGAAATAAGATTCACTCATGCCACCTCACTTTCTTCTACTCTACAACAAAAGCTTTTTCTTGCCTCATTTATGTTAAATAACCTATCCTATTCTACTTCTCCTTTCCCTTTCACCCAGTACATTCCTTACTCCCCATTAACTCCATCTTTTTAATATACTTTCAAATTCAACTCCTTCTTGTATCTTGCCTATATATGCCTTCTAACTGTCCTAATAAATGAGAAGATTTAGATCAATATCATCTTCCCATGCAGCCGTTCAGCATCATCAACAGGTATCTTTAGAGTATCTGCAATGTGGCAAAATGAGTTAGGCACTGAAGATCATAAAGATTAAAAGTCTCAGCCCTCAAGAAGATAATATTCTATCAGGGGATGCCATACATACAAATGTAAATATACGTAAGGTATATTCAAAATAAATTCAGTTGAGGAGGCCCTAGCACCTGGGAGATAGAAGAAAACCCTTTTAGAAGAGGTGGTACTTGAGCTGAGGTTCAAAGAAGCTAGGTATTCTAAGAAGTGGTAGTGATGAAGATATCAAGTAGATGACATCAATAGAATCAAATATTGTATAGAAGAACTCAAGAAAAATTCTAGGCTTGGGAGACCAACTACGGAAAGGTACTGAGTAAAATTGAAATGTTATGCATGAAGAAAAGCAAGAAAAGTAGTTTGTCTGAACCATAGAGTGCAAGGAAGGGAGTAATGTGAAATAAGACTAGAAAGATAGGTTGGAACTGACTATGAAAGTGTCTAAATGAAAATAAAGACTTTCTATTCTGTCCTAAAGGCAATGATGAGCACTACTCAACCATGGGAGAGGTGTGGTAAAAGCTATGCTTTAGGAATATCACTTGACAGCTATGTACAAGATGAAATTTAATGGAGAAGAAATTTGAGGCAAGGAAATGAACTAGGAAGCTATTACAATAGTCCTGGTGCTAGGTGGTGAGGGCCTGAACAGGGTAGAAGTCAAGTTATATGTGCAAACTGTTGAAGAAGTAAAATCAACAAAACTAATTAGAAAACTAATTAGATATGTGAAGTGAGAAAAAGTAGTCATTAAAGCTGACTCTGCGTTTGCAAACTATTGTGACTATAAAGCTGGTAGATCTTTCAATAGCTATAAAGAATTTAGAGAGGTGTGTGAGTTTAGGAAAAAAATAATGGAAAAAATATTTGGACATGTTGAGTTTAAGATGCCTGTGGGACATTTAGTTCAAAATGCTTGATAAGAAAAATTGATATAGGACAAGAGCTCAGAACTAAGAGCATAGCTAGATATATACATCTGGAAAACACCTGTAATAAGATAAGATTTGATCCAATGGGAGCTGAAGCTTCTACCGAGAAAGCAAGTATAAATAGAAAAGTGAAAAAGAATCAGAATGGAATCTTCAGGTTACAAACAGTTCAAGAATGGAACATAAATGTTGATACAACAAAACAGACTAGCAAGGAGCCACCAGACAAGTTATGAGAAAATAAAGACAGTAGAGTTACAAAAATCCATAGAAGAGAAACTATTCAAGAAAAGGTGATCAATAGTATCAAATGTTGTAGAGAGGAAGTCAAGAAAAATGATGGCTTTGAAAAAGCCATTGGATTTGTCAATTAAGAGATCCTTCATTACTAATTTTAGAGAGCAATTGTTGAGTATTTGAAAGCCAGATCTCAAGGGGTTGAAAAATGAATAATAGGATTGGAAACACAGGGAAGAATAAACAAACAAAAACCCACCTCTCCAACTCCCAGTAGGTTGGCTGCATAAGGAAGGAATGATATGGAATACCTGAGAGGCTGGTAGGGTCAATTTTAAGGATGATAAAAACATAAGCATGTTGATAGTCATCTGAAAAGGAGCAGGAGCAGTAGACAGGAAGAATTGAAGATTAAAAAGAAATTGCATTATGCAATCTTATGGAAGAGTTCAAGACAGAATCAAATGTAAAAGCTGAAGGATTAACCTTATCAAGAAGAAGAGCCACCTCTTCATCAGTAAAAAAGAGTAAGTAATAGGGAAAAATATCCGTGGGTTTCAAGATGCAGAATAGGAGAGAATTGGGAGATGATGGAGAATGGCTTCTATTTTCTCAGTAAAATATGATTTTAGGTTCTCTATTGAGAGAATGGAAGAAGGACTTGAAAAAGAATAGAGAAATTTTGAACTAGCTCCTGTTCCAAATGAAATGAAAAAAGAATCAAATAGAAAGAATAAAAAGATTTCCTTGGTACAGTAAAAATCTGATTTTGTAAAGAATAAATTTGTAGTGAAACCATCCACAATTGTATGACTTCCTCCTACATTAATCAATAGCACATGAATAGTAACAGATGAGACAGAGGTTAGCAATCAAGAATATCAAAAGAATAGAGGTTTCAAAAGCAGGGGACAATAACAGAACTCTATAGAAGTAAAGTCATGTAGTTCTCAAAGTTTGCTAGCTATAGTATTATTACAGAGAGAGAAGAGCAAGCAGTTCATTCATCCAAGAATCAAAAGCTGCTGCTTCTAAATGTGGAATCAATTAATATTGTAGAGCTAGGGTATCTTGAAATACTGAGTTTTTACTTGCCCTGTAAATATCCAGAGGGTCCTTAAAACAACTTGATATCTTCTCTATTATAATATTCCCACACTGCAAGTTTTTAAACCAAAGCAATCCCTAGAATTATTCTTAGTCCTTAAATTGATGCATCTTTTCTTTTGCAATTCTAAAGAATTATAAATTTAAGAACTAATTCTATTAAATAAATTACTAGATGTCACTTGGATAGAGGTCAATGTTGTATATGTTTGTGTTTCTTTGACAACTTACTAACTACAGAGTAGAGATTAGGAAAGGAGAAAAGTCAAATCAGAGCAAGGGCTAAGAGAGAACTGCATATGGAGAAGACTAGAGTACATGATGAAGGGGAAGAATAGGTTTAGTAGTGATAGAATGATAGAAGTTCTTGGTTAGATACAGGCATTTAAGAAATCTTGAACATGGAATTAGAACACTTGTGGGTGATGGCAAGATTGATTATTATCATTCCTGTGTGTGGTGGAATGAAGGAGTAGGTCATGGAAACTGCTGAGGCTAAGGAACTAGGAGACCAGAGTGTTTAAGGTAATATCATTGTGAATTTTCAAATTTCCCAATCCTTCTTAAGGGGAGTAGTGGAGATAAAGAAGAAAACTGTGAGCCATTACTCTACTCCTAGAGAAAGGAGAGAAATTAAATTTGTGGGCGACAGATAACTATCCCTAGAATCTAGATAGGTAATCTAGATAGAATGAACCTGAATAAAGAATAGTTTTTTCTTAGTGATGGTGGAAGAGGAAGGGTCTAGATAAAGGCAATGGAGAAAAAGAAATAGATGAACTCCTCCTCCAGAATTAGTAATAAGGGCTATATGAGATGACAAATAATGCAATGTTTGCCTAGGGAAGTCAGTTCTCTGAATAAAAGGTATATAAGAGGAAGAGGTCTAAGACAAAAGTAAAATTGTTAAGCAGAGAATGGAGGCTTCATAGGACACTACAGATGGGAGCAGACAGAGCTAAACAAGATTTTGCAGGGAGATAAAAGTCTACAATAGGGGAAACTAAAGAAGAAATTAAAAGATAACTAAAATTGGTTTTTGTTTAGGTAACTGAGAATTCAGCTTCACTAGAAGTGGAAGAGTAAGAGTTGGGCATAAGGAGGGAGGGTATTTTGACAAAGAATTAGATTTGATCTGCTCAGTTTCATATGACAAAACTAGAAGCAATAAAGTAGAAACTTTAGGAAGATTTCAAATAAACAGAAGGAAAAACTTCCCATTTTATTTTAGCACTTAGCACAGTCCCTGGAACACAGTAGGGCTTAATAGATGTTTATTGAGTGACTGTCTATTTTTATTGCCTAACACTAGAATGGACCATATTAGGAGAATCACTTTAGATGTTTATGCATGAACTGTTGGAAGCTGAATTGGAGTTAGATTAGTTAAATCCACAATTTCCTCCTTATTCTGAGAAGCTATGATGTGATGGTTCATTTTTCTAATTTTTTTGATTCTGATTAATGATTATGCTACCTTTTCCATTAGCTAATATCCCAAGAACATGAAGTGAATAGTTTGATTTCTTTAAAGAACATTGTGTTTCGCAAGAAGAACTGTAAAATATTCCTTGATTGTGAGAAATGTAAATAGAAAGAATATTTTCACAACCTGTGGATTGATTGATGATAATAATAATAATTTTTATTATACTTTGTCTTAGATATGTATTAGTTTCAATTTCACCAAGTGCCACAGAAGAAATAGATCATCATATATATATATATATATATATATATATATATATATATATATATATTCTTTTTAATGTTTTCAGAAATATCTTGTGTTTATCACAATCAGTCAGGCTGGAATCCTTATATTTCTTTTTTAAATAGTGAAATCATTTCTCTAGTACATCTATTCCATGAATCATATTTTACTCAGTCGTTTAAAAGAAATCCTCTATGAAATACTACATAACATATTTCTATGATTTTTTAAAAATAAAATATGAACTTTGCAAAGTAAATAATGAATCAATGTTTCCTTTAAATTAAATTAGTCTAACTTAATTAAAAACAGAGCAAAATAAAAACCTCCTATCAATTCCATAAAGATTGATTCCAAATACCAGATAGCAGCAGTACTTTATAGTACAGACAGGAAAATAAGCTCAATGATTGCAATGGAAAGCATAATAGTGGACTAGAAAGAGAATAAACAGATCCTCATGAAAATATGCCAAAGTAAATCCAATGCTAGTTGTACTGGTGAGATGAGTCCATATTATTCAACATAGGAATGCTAGCTCTTTATTTTCAAAGTATATTTTAAATGCATTTGTACATTGCTAGATTTTAGACAGCAAATGAATATTTTGTAAACTTGGAGTGTCAATAACACATTAATATTTAATAAATTTATTTAACCTAACTTTCTTCCTTTTCTGAAAGGAAATCATTTTATGTTTTATAAAGCCATTCAAAGGAGTAACCGTGGTTCACATTTTGTGAGCCCTATAGTTTGAAATATTTTATATATCTCAACTGAATTTCACATTTATTTCAGATTAGTAATACAAATATGAAGATTCCATTTTACAGATGAGGAAACTGAGCCCAAGAGAAGTTAAATCACACCATTCATAAAATGTCAGGGAATCAAACCCAGTTTTCTTACCCCAAGTCAAATGATCTTTCCAATATACTAAGCCCTTTGTACTGCAGGAAAGTGAGAACATTAATCCACCCCACTCATAGAACAGAGAAAGATGTGTTTTCCAGAACACTTTCTTTATATTTACCAAAGCAGTATGATAGTACTTTGTTCAAAGGATTTGCTCTATTTTTTCATGTGTTTTTTTTTTGCAAGGCAATAGAGTTAAGTAGCTTGCCCAAGGCTACACAGCTAGGTAATTATTAAGTGTCTGTGGATGAATTTGAACTCAGGTACTCCTGATTCCAGTGCCAGTGCTCTATCCACTGCACCACCTAACTGCTTTGCTCTATTTTTTTAAAAATGCAATTTAGCAAACATTTATTAAGCACTAGTGGATTTATTAAGTGTAGTAGATTGAGGTTAAGCTTTGGAATCAGGATTCAATGTTTAAGCTCTGCCTCTGAAACAACCTGCCTATTTGACTATGGGTTATTTTATGCCTTCAAAATATTATCAACTGCAATCTGCATAGAAAAGGAATTTCGTCACAGGCAACTGCCAAAGCCATTTAAAAGAGGAGGTTTAGTTGCTTTTTGAACTATGCTAGATACTGGAAAAACCATCATGAAAAATTTCAGTTTTCATACTGAAGAAACTGACAATCTATGAGGGAAGGTAAAACAATTTACAAGAATAATTTTGTGATTAAAGGATTAGGTACACAAAAAGAAATCAACAAATATTCTAAGAGATAAAAAGGAAAAAATCACTAATTTTTGGATGGAGCAGAGAAAGCATCATAGAGGAGGTAGATAGTGCCTGAGTTCCATTTTGAAGGAGAAAAAAATTGAATAGGTAGAGATGCATGTGGGGCAAAGGTCTTAAAAATAGGTTTCTTTGAAAAAAGATAAATTCTCTTCAAAATTTTATTTTGAATGCAATAGAATTTATGAACATGACCTCCTGTTTCCTAATTCAAATTATGGAGTGAATTGTCATTTCCTAAAAAAAATTTCCTATTCAAATCCATATCATTAATGCAAAAACAGAAATAATTGGGAATTACTTAGTGATTCATTCTCTTTTCCTTTAGAAATCTAACTATCCAAGATTTCTGTCAAATGTTAAACTTCCTTAGCCATCATAATTTTCACAATCTTTTGTTTTTAAACTATGATTCCCAACCTGTTTATATGTGTTTTCAAACATTTGAGATAAACTATCTGCACATTATGAAATAATAGTTTAAAACAGAAAGGGTTTTTTTTGTTTTTTGTTTTTTTGCAAGGCAATGGGGTTAAGTGGCTTGCCCAAAGCCACATGGCTAGGTAATTATTAAGTGTCTGAGATCGGATTTGAACTCAGGTACTCCTGACTCCAAGGCCAGTGCTCTATCCACTGCGCCACCTAGCCGCCCCAAAACAGAAGTTTTTACTATTAATTGAAGTGAAAAGGCTATGATAGTTCTCATTAAGTGCCTGAAGAAATACCCTGTGCTGGCACACACTTAATGAGAATGATCATGATCTTTTTTCTCTTAGCTAAATATCCACTTCAACTAGAAAATGCCTTCAACTAGAAAGAAATAAGATGCTTTTTTTGTTCATTTATCTTGTAAACCAGGATCTATACTTCCATAAAAGGGTTG
Organism: Macrotis lagotis; assembly: GCF_037893015.1. Taxonomy (NCBI): domain Eukaryota; kingdom Metazoa; phylum Chordata; class Mammalia; order Peramelemorphia; family Peramelidae; genus Macrotis; species Macrotis lagotis. The sequence goes on from NC_133663.1 coordinate 206,512,007, forward strand.
TCATACATATTTTTAAACTTTCTTTTGGCAGTGAAAATGACTTTAGTGCCAATTTATGCAACATATCAAACAGTCATTGTATATCATGTTTCTTCATCAGCCTAATAACCCTCTTCTGGATACACGATACTCTGTGAAAGTTCTACTTAAAATGTGTTGCCCAATGTCAAATAGAATGTTTTACATGGAATAAGAAATGAGCAGAACCAAAAGAACATTGTATAAAGTAACAGCAATATTATTAGAATAACTGTGAACAGCTAAGTTATTCTGAGTATTGTAAATGATAAATAGCTATGCTATCCATAGTATAGTTTTATATCTATATTAGTGTATGTGTATAAACATATACATATATAAAAATATGTATTTATGTATGTATTCTGTTTTGAATGGTGGCCTTCTATAGTACAATGTAGGAAGAGAGGGAGACAGTTTAGAATTTAAAATGGATCAAAAAATAAATTTAATTAAAAAATATATACTCTAATTGCAGAAGATCACAAGAAAACTATGTCTCTCATTCTAGATACTATACATCTTTTAATATATGAATTGTACTGCTTTCTAATCTATATCATTTACAAACTTTTTCTTCCTTCAAATGTAACCTTCCTCAGTTCCCTAGATGAAAGGGTTCTCCCTTTCCTCAATTTTTATTTGCAACACTTTATCTGCATTTCTCCTTTGACTACAGCTCTTCAGAACACATCTAATATTCTAAGTATGTATTATATCTCCACCAGTATATTGTAACCACCTTGAGGGAAAAGACTGTCTTTTTTTTAATCTTTGTGTTCCCAGTGCCTAGCCCAGTACTTTGTAAATAACAGACAAAAGTTTGTTGAATTTAATTGATTTAGGGGGTCTTTTAACAAAGGTTTTCTTTGAAATATCTCTCAATTAAATGTCTTTTTCATTTTCACTTTCACTTTCTTAGTGCATTTTCTAAAAATAAAATAGAATCTACTATCCCAAATTTGGTACCTTAATAAAGATGTAGAAAAGAGATGAGGAGAAAATAGATTTCTGTTTTAAGAATGAGAGAGCATTAAAGAATCAAGCTTAAGGCTATTAAGTACCCTCTTAGGTTGTGTTAACTGTTAGGATGAAATGAAGTACTTGGAAATCACTGAATTAAACAAAGACAATTTACTTTATTCTTACACAATGATATTATGCAATAATGATATTGTAGAACTTAGATTCTTAATATCATTGTTACATAATCCTGATGTGTGTAGAACTTAGATTCTCTGGATGTGCCCTTCCCTGTCTCCATAAGAAAACATATTTGGTCAATGACGTGATTAATCTTCAGAAATCCATCAAATCAGAGAGACCCTAACTACATATGTGTGATACTTTTTAATACTCTTATGTGAACAGGAAGCTATGACAAAAGAAGTTGGAGCCCAAGAATAATTTTTTGCCTTGTAGAGTAAGGTAATTTTTATTATGATGAAATGGGGCACTCTGCTCCTATAAAAGAGGGATATAATGATAATCTCTAAATTATATATTTATATTTAATTAAATAATTAAAATTAGCAATATGCAATTAATATAGTAATATAAATAATCATACAATATAATTATATTAAATAATGAAGGGAATTATATTAATCAAATTAATTATATATATTTATAAATTATCTACTTCCCTTCACTAGAGATGGTATGATTTGAAGGCAAGAATATTTGACTTGGAGTCAAAAAACTGTTGATGCTTTTACTCTGAGACTTTTCTAGCTTTGTGACTGTGAAACATTCATGGAACCTCTTCTCTAAAAAGGGAATAATAGTAACATTTTTATTATTTACCTCAAAGAGATGTGTTGCTTACATGAAAAAATGCATGAAAAAAATGGAGCTTTATAAAATGTCCACAGTGCCTCTACTGCAATCTGCTTTTTTGATTTCTCAGGTTTCCAATATCCTCACCTTCTAGTTCACATCACATACCACAGCAGGCTAATCTTAAACCATTATTCAAGCATCACAGAGTTGCAGAAGAAGAGTTTGAGAGTTGAAAGAGAACTTAGTGGTCATCCATTCCAACTTGTACCTAAAAGCAATATCAGTATAGTATATCCAATATTCATCTCACCTCTATTTGATAACCAGAAAGTTATTTGTGACTTAGAAAGTAAATTTTCTTCTTTGAAACTTCTCTACATGTGGCTTCTGATTTTCTTTCTTACAAACCAAACAGAATAAGCTTCCATATGACAGTTCTTCAAGTTCTTGACTATAGCAACTATATCATCTCTGAGTCTTCCCATTGTAAAGGAACTGGCATCCCTAGGTCCTTCAAATAATCCTCTAGAGAATGAATTGAAGACCATTTACCATTCTGATTGTTCTTTTCTGGAAAAATCTCCATTTTATCAATATCATTTTAAAATTAAATGACCAAAACAAAACACAGTACTATAGAAATACTTTGATTATGACAAAATATAGGGAGACTATAAACTATATCACTATACAAGATGTTCCAAAAGTCCCTGTGAAATTTTAAGTTATTAAAGCTTAAACAGGGTGTTACAAAAATCTTGGTGGGCTAATTTAAGCTATTAATAAAGCTGTAGTCTTTTTGCTTATATTCTTTATTTCATTTCAGGAACTGGTCTGTAGTTTTGTTTCTCTACCTTGGGTTTTCCTGGTTTACAGTTATAATTTGGAAATGTGTCAGTAAGAAGTAAGTATCTCATCAATTTTAGGAATAATATGCAATTTCTTGAATTACTTATAATGCAATACTAAAGAATTTTATTTTGATAACTTTCATATTTTCCTTTTATTCTTTCAGTCCTTTACATACATAAATCCTGAAGGATAGTTATTTCTTACAATAATATTCTTCTTTTTTTTTGCAAGGCAATGGGGTTAAGTGGCTTGCTCAAAGTCACACAGCTAAGTAATTATTAAGTGTCTGAGGTTGGATTTGAACTCAAGTACTCCTGACTCCAGGGCCAGTGGTCTATCCACTGTGCCACCTAGCTGCCCCCAATAATATTCTTCTTGACCCACAGAACAGAAAACCTGAGTTTTTAAATTATTGGTTCAGAGACACATAAGAAATTCAGGATTAGACATCAAATCTCTGTTAGTGATTTTAGTAACAGAATATCTATCTCCCTTGGATACTTTCTAGAAGTAATATTTAAAGATAATGCTAGACATAGTCTTTATTAGTTTCAGAACTTTAAAGAGTTTCATTTCAGTTTATAAATTTCAAGTCCAAAACATTTTCTCTGTACTACTTTAAATTTAGTATTTTATCATGAGAGACCAAATTTTTTCTCTAGGTTGTCCAGGAAACAGTCATCCAACTTTATTAAGCTCTAACAATAGGTCTTATTCATAAAACTGTAATAATGAATTAAAATGAACTAAATTGTGGCTTAGCTCCCAGATTAACATCTAGTGAATGAATAAAACAGTAATAGATTATATATACAAGATGCTGCAATGATTTAAATGTTAATATCTGACTAGCTCTATTTTCTATGTTATCTGTCTATTTTTTTACTTTTAGTATTGAAACGGTTAAAATTTTTGAATTGGTAAACCCAAATCATGGAGGCATTTTCTAAGGAAATAAAAAATAGCATAATATACTAAAAAATCTAATTTTTAATATTATCTGTTATGAATATCATTGTTTATGTCATGTTGCATAAGATGCAAGGGTGAATGTGTAAATTCAATTCTGATTATACAGTTTTAATGTCCTAATACTATTATTTTATTACTTTTCTGGTGACCCCTTTCAATGTATGTATATATCTAGATAGATAGATCGATAGGTAGGTGATAGATAGATAGATATTCTTGCTGTCCCAGCTGTTTTGTGTAGTCTCAAGACTTAATAGAAGTCTTGAAAATATATCATATTGCTCAGTGAAAAATAGCAGACATTTATCAAGATATATCTTAACTTACTTGGAGGAAGTCTTAAGACCTTTGGAGATAAGTGGAAAAGAAAGGTTATTATCAATTACTAACCAAGATCTCTCTCCCACTGTACCTCCCTAATACCATGGCAGCAAATTAAAACCCACAAGAGAGGGAAAACTTAAATCCAGAGTAGTAGTCTTTATCTCCAAATCAAGATGGATATTTTCATTCTGGACAGTCTTTATATTTTTCCTTTTCTCATTAGATAGTGCCTTATTTTGACAGCTGTCAGCCATTTCACAGTTTGAGGTATTTCTGAAGCATATGATATTTACATGTGAGGCTAAGTGATGGATCAAATCAGTATTTTTATTATTGTAATTATTATAACTATTATCTACTGTAACTGCTAGTGGAACTCCAATTTGGGGAAATAACTTTCCTAAAAGAAAGAAATTTTCTATTAAGAATAGTTTATTGGATAACTATAATAGAATAGGTACACACAACACAGTAGTAAGTAACTATACTAATCTACTATTTGATAAATCCAAAGACTCCAGTTTCTATTATAAGAACTCATCATTTGACAAAAACTGCTGGAAAGACTGGAAAATAGAATGGCAGGAACTAGGTAGGATTCTGTATCATACCCTATACCAAGATAAGGTCAAAATAAATATAGGATTTAAACATAAAGGGGGATAGTACAAGTCAATTAAGAGAGCAAGGTAGAGTTTACATGTCAGATCTATGGAGAAAAGAAGAATTTATGACAAAAGAAGAGATAGAGAACATTATAAAATACAAAATGGAAAATTTTGACTTCCATTAAATTTAAAAAGTTTCACATAAACAAGAACAATATAACCAAGATTAGAAGAAAAGTCTAAAATTGGGAAAAAAATTATAGCAAGTGTTTCTGATAAAGGCTTCAGTGCTCAAATATACAGAGAACTGAGTCAAATTATAAGAATACAAGTCATTTCCAAATTGATAAAAGGCCAAAAGGTATGAACAGGCAGTTTTCAGACAAAGAAATTAAGCTGTCTATAGTCATAAGAAAAAATTCTCTAAATCATTATTGATCAGAGAAATGCAAATTAAAACAAATCTGTAATACTCTTTCATACCTATCAAATTGGCTAAAATGACAGAGTAGAAAAATAATAAATGTTTGAGAAGACATGGGAAAATTGGAACACTAATGCATTGTTGGTAGAGTTAAGAAATGATCCAGCCATTCTGAAGAGTAATTTGGAACTATACCCAAAGTGGATTAAAACTGTGCATACCCTTTGATTCAGCTACTACTAGGTTTGTAACCAAAATAGACGATAAGAAAGGTGAAAGGACCTACAGCAGTACTTCTTGATTAATTAAAAAGGATTACTTTATGGTTCATAATGCTTAACTAGATTTGATAAAATATAAAATCAATCAAAAGTTCAAATGTAAAACGGTGCATCACCATACTGACTACAAGTTTTCACTACTTACTACTGAAAAGAATTGAAAGAAACAGGAAGATGAAAGGGAGAGCTTTGTGACAAAGTTTTGGACAAAGGGGGAAAAAGGTGTGACAATTTGGAGAGTTTTTCATTCCTCCTCACCTCATGATCAATTTGAGTCTCAAGGTCAATATATACTAGGGGTTCTTAGCCTGCTTTGTATCATAGACTTCTTTGGTTGCAATTATATGGGGCATTCAGGGAGGACTGGCATCTCTGGTGTGAGGACTTACAGAGTCCTTTCCAGGGCTGTTCAACACCTTTATGCTTACCTTTCACCCAACTCTCACCTGTAGCTCAAAGAAACTGGGGCCACACCTTGGTAAAACCATTTTGGTAGATGGCTAAATGAGGTTGAGAGTAGGGCTACCCATGGACCTCAAACCCATTGTCCAGTTGTGGAGGAGTGTCTACTCCAAGCATGTGAAGATCCCCTCCCCCCCCCCAGTAGAATGGGCAGATGAGAACAATTTCTTCCAAAGGTCATGAAGACAGTTATGGAACACTAGGTGCTCTACAAACACAGCAAGATCATCTAGTACATCCCAGGCTCATCAGTCCTTCAGACTTTTGTCTTGCCTCTGGATTTTGATCACTCTGGAAGAGAAAGTGGGATGGACAACTCTGTACAATTCTGTTTTTGTTGTTTTTCAGTTGTTTTCAATCATGTCCAACTCTTTGTGACCTTATTTGGGATTTCTTGGCAGAGACACTGGAGTTTTTTCCCCAATTCTTTCTCTGTTCATTTTGACTGATGAGGAAACTAAGGCAAATAGCTAAGTGACTTGCCCAGGTCCACACAGGTACTAAGTGTCTGAGGACAGATTTAAGCTCACAAAATGAGTCTTTTTGACTCTAGATCTGACCCTTAATCTACTGTACTACTTTGCAGCTATGTAGCTCTCTGACTCACTTAAATCTAATTCATGGACAAGTAAAAAAATAAATCCATTATGTCATTAGTTCTCTTCAAAAAAGGATCAACAACAATAATAAAAATAACAATCATGGACCCTTTTGGTAGTCTAGTAAAATCAATGGATCCCTTCTAAAAATTTTACTTTTAAAGGCATATAATAAAGTAAATAGGATACAAAGGTAACAAATTATTTTTGAAATATAGTTATCTATCTAAAGTTTAGAAATAAGGTCACAAATCTCTGACATTCAATACAGATTGTAATTCATGACATATTTGATAGTACTCATCTGTTGTATGTAGTTATGAGTACTATTAGTTGCCAGCTGAACTATAGTTGTACTGATGATAATGATGATTAATAATGAAAATGATTAGACTTTCATTATTAAAATTCAATCATTGAACTGAATAATTCATTTTAATATGAGATATGTAGTAGGTGAAAGATGAAATGACCGAGAAAACAAAGGTCTGAACTTCTGAGCATATCAATTTATTAAGCAATACATTCCAATTACCTAACAAATCAGGACCAGGCTCTTCCTTGGCTTAGGTCTGGAACCCAAGGTCTGGAGGTAGACATTTTTATACATGGAAAAAAATGAATCAAATAAGACCAAATCAATTAAAGAAAACAATACATTAGGAAATTGATTTCTAAATAGAAAAAAGATTTTAGACCTCCCAAGTTGGATTGGGGAGAGTGAATAGGTAATATTCCCCTGAAATAAAATAAAAAAGATGTTCCATTCACCCCAAATGTCTGTGAACAATTGAACTTGGAAACAATGACTTTGGGGATAAGTACAGGGCAGTTTTCAGATGAAACTTAGGGGTTGCTTACAATGTATAATTGTGAGAAAGTTCCTTACAACCTTCTTTGAATCTGACAATGACTTCTGGTCAGCATAGCCTTAGTCTTTAGTTAAGGGTCTTTAAACAACAACTAGAGATGGTCCAGTTTCTCAGTCTCACAGAGATAGGTTCAAATAAAGCAATAATTTTTTTCATAATTTCCAAATTGAATAAAGTTTTCTCACAAGACAGAAATTGGACCAACCTCATAACTAAATAAAAACTAAGTTAGCTCTTGAATTGATTGACAAGGTGGAGTTCGTATTAACCACTTGCTATCCTAATCCCCTCAAGTCATTCAGATATAAGGATTACAGAATATGAGAAATGCAAAAATTGAATATATAAAGAAAACTAGATGCAGATGCCTATCTAAATAAAAAGTTAAACTTCTCTAAATGCCTCTTTAAAATACTGAATAGGACAGGAGAAAGCATTAGAATTAATAAGACAGATCAAACATAATAGCAATCCTAGACATACTGTCTTACAGCAATTTGTTGAGTGGTGGTCCTTGCCAGGAATGAGGAGGCATTCTTAGATTTTGAGAAAACAAATAAGTGGAATAATACACGGGATCATAGGATCATAGAGTTAGAACTGAAAGGAACATTAGAGGTCAACTAGTCTACTGTACTTTTTCAGATAAACAGAGGCTCAGATTTCATACTGTTTTATTATAAAATGTAAAAGTATCATAGTCTAACAGTCACAGTATAATAATAATAATAAGAAGAAGAAGTAGCATTTATATAGCACTTAAAGATCTACAGAGCTCTTTACAAATATTTCATTTTACCCTCAGCAACTCTGGAAAGAAGGTATTAGATTGATCTAAGTTCTCTAAAGAGTAGTGAACTGGTAAAGTTAGGCAGCTCTGGAGCTGAATTAACTCTTATGCTCTACTTGAAAAATTCCTCTCCCCTACCCCAAGAATTAAATAGCATCCAAGACATGATGTAGAGGATAGAACACTGGCCTTGGATTCAGGAGGACAAGAGATCAAATCTGGCTTCAGATACTAGCTGTGTGACCTTGGCCAAGTCACTTAACTCTGCCTCACATCCAGGGCATCTCTAGTCATCCTGATGGTTCTGGAAGAGAAAGTAAGTCTAGTGATTTTACACAGTCTCTCTCATTCAAATCCAGTTCATGTACTTTTCATGGCATCACCTGCCTGATGTTGTGGTCTTCTTTGAAAGTGAAAGACAAACATTATCTTCCAAAGCAATACATCTTCCAAAGATTTCTGATTCTTATAAAAAGAGTAACCCCAATATTTTAAAAAAATCTTATTGAGAGATGAATTCTGAATGCTTTAGTTTTCTTATGTCAGATATTTCTATATTGAGTTTCTGGAAGGTATCATGGCATAAAAGATAGCAGCATGCTAGATGTGAAGGTCAAAAAATGTAGTTTCAAATCTTGCCTTTGACAGATGCTAGTTGAGGGACCACCAAAAAAACTGCTTTACTTCTTTGTCTGCCTTGTTCCTGTAGGACTTTAATTAGAGAAGAGTTGCTGATCTGAAGGAGTGGAAGGAATTTCCACATTGAGAATCCCCTGCCCAAAATGAAATTACAGGTATGTGTCATTCCTCAGTCCTCTCCCATACACTCCACTTCACATTCCTTGCTCTGATAAAAAAAATTAAATTCCCACTGTGTTTTGATAACACAACTAGTAAGCAAGTGTTTAGCAATTTTTTTTTTGCCAAATTTCTCACAAGTTAGTTTTCCTTGTGACTAAGTAGACTGATCTATGCCATTAAAACATTCCTGTTTAATCAGAAATTAAGAATTGAAGAGGCTCATCCAAATGCAATTCAATTCAATTTAATACTTATTAAATGCCTACTATGTGAGAGATCCCATGCTAAGAACTGGGGATACTAAGATAGAAGTGTTAACAATCCCTGCTGTTAAGTAGCAGATGGGACATGAATATAGAACAGTAAATATAAACTATACACATAGTTGTACAAAATGATTTCAAGAGGGAGAGACTATTAACAACCTGGAAGGGTTTATAGACAAAATTTTGCAAGCACAGGATTTATAGGATTTTTAGATTAGATAAGTAAGAAGGCTCTCATACCAAGCTGTCAATTTTTTCTTTTTCAAGTGAATTGATGTTAATAAAGTAACTAAGCCTTTCACTTCCTGTCTTGGATGCATTTACATCCTCTTTCTTAACACTAAATTACAGAATTGCATTTAATTAGGTAATAGATTCTAACAATTTGTACTTCCTGTAAACTAAGGACCCATCATTTTGACCTCTAGAATTGACTTGATCTGCCAAGACTATGACCAAAGACTGGAACATTTTGACAGTACATTTTGCAAAAAGCTTTCCTATATTGGGACTTTACCAAATTGATAAAAATATGCATACAAACTGGAAATGCACACTTTACTCAATACATTATGATGAATTTGGCCTCCAGCCAAAAGTCACTAAAAGAGACAAATTATGAGGAATGTAGGTGTTAAATGGTATACTCTTTAATTTAAAACACTAATTGTATGAGTTTACAAAATGACTCAGAAATATTATTCCTTATGACTATAGAAGTGACTAGCAGGCATAGAGATATGTGTATAGAAATTCCCTTAATGCCTTCCATTGGTCATCCTTGTATTTTCCTCATCACAGTTGCCATTTGGCAGCCACAGAAAGTCAGTGAAAAAGGTAATTTTTTTTCTAATTTCAATAATTCAAATATCAGTGAGATTTCATTAGTGAGGATATTCCTACCTCTGAAGCTAGATATAACCTGTTTATGTTGTAGTAAATAATTTCTATGAGTTACTATAACTGAAAAGTCTTGTGAACACCTAAAAAGTTAATATTAAAAAGAAGGAAGACTATCAAGAAAAAAAGCATGTTCCAACACAATTATTTCACAAGGAATTTCCACATGAGTGCATTTAGCTTTCTTTTAATTGACAGTCCCACCAATAAAAGGCTAAGCTCACTTGATCATTGTTTGAATCTGAATTAACTCAGTGACTGTATATAGCAATTATTTCTGCTTGAACCAGAAAACCTGAAGGTCTTTTCATATCAGATTTCTTTTTTTTAGAACTATGCAAAAGAGGATAGTTTTACTCCTTTTCTTTCTTATCTGCCTTAATCATTGAGAAATTCCTAGGGTCTTGCCCTCCCAATTTGTTTATTTATTTTTTTGGACTAAGTAAAAGTGGTCATTCTTGACTTCTTTGCCTCTTCTTCCTCTTACTAGCCTTAATCAATGAATGGGCATTACCCCAGGCACAGTGTGACCTAGGAAAGACCTTGGGTTTAAAAAGTCAAGGTCTCTCATTACATTCAAGCCATCTCTAGTTGTCCTGATACATTTATGATCACAACCCTGATGATTCTGGAGGAGAAAATGAGGGTGATGACATTATATAACCCTTCTTCTCCCTCCCTTCACCTTCCCACTATCCCCCCCCCCCCACTTGAATCTAATTCACTTGCAAGTCATGGTCTCACTTCCACAATGTTATGGTCTTACTTGAAAAGGTAGAACAAACAACAACAAAAACAAGTTTGTCTAAACTGAATGAGTAAAAGGGGAAGGACTTCCTTCCTTCCTTTCTTTCTTTTTTACCCATGATCCACAAAATGGGTCTTGTATTTTTTTGTTCAGTTTCATTTGTCCATCTCAGTTTCAGGTGCCAGTGCAAATCCAGACCAGACCTGGTTCTTGTCCTTCCTTATTGAAGAAGACCAAAATGACATCATTGTGTTTGAGACAAATTACAGTGTGTATGTGTATAACTGTGGCTGATCAGACTACTATGAGCTCAGAATGCTCTACCAAAGGTTGGGCACAAATAGTCATTGTGAACACATATGACATGTTTTCTTTGAATTGCTTCAATTCTGCCTTCCTCATAGAGTAGTACAGCATCTTCACTGATGAGGGCAAGCCATACCGGACAGTCTTGTTCTAATGTCTCCCATGCTATATTATCAATTCCAAAATTCTTTTTTTTTAGGTTTTTGCAAGGCAAATGGGGTTAAGTGGCTTGCCCAAGGCCCACAACTAGGTAATTATTAAGTGTCTGAGACTGGATTTGAACCCAGGTACTCCCAACTCCAAGGCCGGTGCTTTATCCATTATGCCACCTAGCTGCCCAATTCCAAAATTCTTAAGAAAGACCTTCAGGGTATCCCCTTATCCCAGTATCACTTCTTCTGATCCCTGTATGAGCATTTGCCCTCTGTGAGTTCTCCATAGAATAGTGTATTTCTGTCATTGTAACAATGTGTCCAGGCCATCACAGTTGCACTCTCTGTAATGTTGGAATGTTAGGCAGTTTATCTCGAGAAAGGACCTCACTGTCTAGTATCTTCTGCCAAGTGATCTTCAGAATCTTCCTTAGACAATTTAAATGGAAGCAATTCAGTTTTCTGGCATGACACTGGTAGAACTACACCAGACCTGGTAGTACATGTTCCATGGTGACCTTGGAACCAAAATGGCTGGCTGGATGTTGCAGCCATTAAGCCTAGCAGAGAAGGCCAGAGAAGCTAAGGTTACTGGGATCCAAACCTGAAAAAGGGGGGTGGGGGGAGAAGATGGGAGAATCATTGGATTTCTTTTTGACCTGGAATTGGGATGGGGATTTATCAGAACTGAGATAAACTATGACACTAATCCCTTACCTTTAAGAAGGGAAATGGATTAAACCTCAAATTAGAATAAATTTGTATCCTTTGTTATTACATCTTTGAAATAATAATTTAAAATATTATGAAATAAATATTTCTTTGTAAAATTATGGAATTGGAGTTCAGGGGAACTCCTTACCCCTTGAAGGAATACCATCTTTAAGGGTTGGAGTCATTTTCAGAAAACCTAGACACTCCAATCCTACCCAACTATCTAGCCCTCTAGACAATAAAATCACTATAATCGGTGTTACTCTTATTCTCTCAATTGGGAAGGGGGAAGTGGGAAAGAAAAAATATGAATGTGAAAATAAAATAAGATGGAATTTAAAAAAATTAATTTTCTCCCCAATACAGCCCTTCTATTATATAATTCTCAGGTCCAGGAAATATTAGACAGAAAAATATATTTTATAGTTTGTTCCCTCTTCACTGACCAAATATTTTATATTTCACATTGTTCAAGGTCATATAAACCTCACCCTCAGGTCAATGAACTTTTATTTAAGTACCTTTGTCCCTCAGTGTCCTGGACAAGCCCGTCATCTGAAAGGATTAAGTTTTTGAGCTGCTGCTCCTCTTGAACATATCCCTCTCTACCTCATCTTTGCTCTCTGACTTGAACTCTACTCTCTGACTTGACTTGACCTCTACTCAGCTGAGTTGCTAGTCTTCCAGTGAAGCTGGAGTCTGACTCCCCAAGTAACCTCTCATGCTCTCCTATATCTTTCCTTAGACAGCTATATGGTACTAGTCTTGGAGTCTTTGGAGGACGGGAGTTTGAATCTAATCTCAGACACTTGCCACTTACTAGCTATGTGACTTTGGGCAAGTCACTTAACCCTGATTACTTCACATTCAGAATCATCTCCAAGGCTGGTGATTACTTAGCACAGCATTCCCTCACTCAAATCCAATTCATGTGCTTGTCATAGCATCCCCTCCCTGATGTCATGGTTGTCTTTGAGAATGAAGGACAAAAAAACTTACCTTTCCTTGCTGCTCATTCTTTGGTTTATGTTGTTGATGCTAATGTATACATGTATGTATATAAGCTACAATAATTCTTTAATAATTTTTTTGTTTCCTAAAATTTCTAATGGGTAAGATCTTTTACATGAATTCTTAGATGTTTCACCTGAATTTTTAGCCGGCTACATTTTTCCCCTGCGTCACTACAATGGACCTACCTAATGAAGGATTTCTCTTTTCTTCATTTCCCACTCTTCTCCTACTTAGAAGTCCAGAAATTGACTCTTTAGTAGACCATTCTTGTATCCCAAGATTGCTACTTCTCTCAGATGAACTTGAGTCCTCTTAAAACTCAGCTTGATTGGTAGGATCATTGGAGAATAGAGACAGAAGGGATCTTAGGTACCACCAGCAAATAAAAAGGATTTTCCTTACCAATAAACAAATACAGTGTTAGATATTTCAGGGATTATGAGGATTGCTCTTTTCAAAATTAATACACAAATAACCACTGATGAAACTCAGGGGTTTGGGGAGCTTGTCCTCTCTCTATTCTAGTAATCTCAGTTTTAAGCCCATTCACATAGGCTAAATTCAGTTTCAAGAAGATCTTCATCAATTAAAAGAGAGGTCAGGCTCCCCCGCTCTGCCTTATACACTCTGGCTTTTTAGTTAACTCCCACCCCACCCCCGCCTCATAACACTAGAAAGAATCACTTTAAAGCCTAGGTTTAGAACATGTTTAGGATCTCTCCCAAAAGGGATTGGTAGTAAGACACATTTTATAGACTAACGAGCCTAGTCACTGCCCAGGAAATCTGTGTTCAGTTCTAAGAGCATGTCTGTTTTTATTATTCCCTCTGACAATTTAATATTCAGAAACTGCTCTAATTTTATTTTTTGTTTCAATTTATTTCCAGATTTGAATAGGAATAACATTAAGAAAATGCTTGCTTAATATGGTAGCTGTAATAAATGAGTACTTAACATAAAAATGAATAATGGATATCACTATTGAGAATGTTTTTGCATGCCCTGGCATGCTGAAAACATAAAAGACACAAAAATTTCCCTCTGGTAAATCAAAAGTGACATAACAAAGTACCACAAGGCAACTAAAAGTTTAGAGATATCTAGCACCAAAAAAAAGTTCAAATCTTATAATTTTAAATCCAACAATGCTAGGGTAATCCCTCACAAATTTTGGAATGAAATTAAAAGGATTTGAAATATGACCTTTTCCTCCTTATAAACCACATTCCATTATCTTTGAAATGACTGAATTTGTGCACTATCTTTTGTATTTTTTAGCTAGTATTAATTTTCAAGACAGAAAGGAGAAAGCCCTGGGGGGGTGAACTTAAAAATTACTCTAATTCAAACCCCACGTATAGAAAGGAGTTTTATTTGTCAATTTGAAAAAGAACTTTAAAGATGCTGTGATAGGAAGCAGAATTATCACTACTATTAATTGCACAGGCATATTAAAAGGACCCCAGAAAATGACCTCTTCTAATACAGAGAATGCATGTAGAAAAATGTCTTAATCTTCTTTTCTGTGCTTAGATAAATGGCAAGTGTATCTATCACCTCAATTAACCATAAAAGAAAAAAGCTGTCAAAATGGAATTCTCTTTTTTGACAAGGCATTTGTTCTAAAACCGACAGAGGGAGAAATAGGCAGTTTTATTAGAAAAGCATAAGTGTTAAAGAGGTCTGAGACACATGGTGAGTTTTCCACATGCAAAGTGCTGATTAGAACCATAGTAAATCAAGAAGAGCATTTTCCAATGTGGTTGCCTGAGCTATTGTAAAATGGGGAAGTTTGTGGTCTAGTTGACTTTGGAAATTAGATTCTATTAACAAAAAGAGTATTTTTGGTTTCTGTCTTCCCAAGCTGACTCTTGTAAAATGTGAATGATCTGGAAAAAATATATACTTACCTTAAGCTACAGCATGAATAATTTTAGCACATCAAGGTAAAACTTTGTTTATTGCTACTTATATTTGCCTTTGGTGTTTTGAAAGAAATCATAGGATCTTTTTGGCATTTCCTAACAATATATACAATCAAGTCAAACTAAAAAGTTTTCTTGGGAGAAATCATTCTTTATTAAATTTGAAGTTCTTGACATAGAGATTAAAAACTCCATTGTTTGTAATAAAATTTAAAAATAGCATAATATTAGTGGACCATATAGGATTCCTGATATTTACCTTTTGTGTACAATTCTGTCAGTATTAACTACTCATCAAATATCTACCAGATCATATTAAAGAATATTTTCAGATGGAAAATGTCCATGCAACTCTAATTCCTGACACAGATAAAGCAATCTACCAGGGAGAAAGGTAAAATATTTTGACTAATAGAGAGGAAAAAAACCTTCAATTTTATGAAAGGCATCCATGATATTACATGGTGTTAGTACTGCCTTGTGGAAGGGGGTGCAGGGAGAAATAAGGGAGTCCAGAATCACATAATCATAAAATCTCAGTTAGAAGAAACCTTATAGGACACATGGTACAGTCTCTATTAAATACACAATAAAGAGTCATGAAGCCTTTTTCATAAAGGCCCTCTCCTTCATCTCCCAGGGAGGAGATACCAATTATCTCCTGGACAGCCATTAAACTCTTGAACAGTTCTAATCATTAGAATGGCTTTGTTTTTTCTTCAAATGAAGCCTGAATCTGTCTATATGCAACTTTTAGTCATTATTCTCAGTCTTCTCATCAGTCTAAACATTCTTCCCCTTGAGAGAAGGCATGAATTTTGGATACATAAAATCAATTTTCTTGCTACAAACTCTTCTCTTCTTCAGGTTAAGCATATGAAGTTTCTTCAATAGAATCTTTTATGATAATATCATGAGGTCTTTCACTACCCTGAGTGCTCTCCTCTTCATACTTTTAAATTTATCATTGTCCTTTCTAAAATACAATTAGAACTGAACACATACATAATCTTGCCAAGTGAAAGTAAGGTATAACCATCATTTTCTGGGGCACTATCTCTCTTTGAAAGAAGTCTAGGAAGAGATATAGGGCTTTGAAAGAACCCAGTCAATCTCAAGGATTAAAATTCTCAAATATAATCTATAATACTTACAGGAACATTTTTGCAAAATCTTACCTGAAAAGGTTGAATGGCAGGATCCTTTTGGAAAAGCAGTTTGCTGTCTAGAAAACAAGAGAATAAGGAATATGAAGTGTGAAACATAGTCTCTGTTAGAACTAGAAATAATTTCAGGAAATTATTGTCTCTACTTTTATTTGTTACCCCTTCTGAGTTAACCACACACAGAAGAAATTAAACTGTGTCCAAGCATGCAAATCTAAGAGTAGGGCTAGTTCTAGGCAAAATTGTGGTTTCAAATTTCCTAATTAAGTTTTTCTTCATCCTTACTCTATACAATGATGCCCACCTCTTCTAATACTTCATAGTCAATATTCAAATTTCTCCCAGCTTCTAACAAATTTTTTTTCCATGAAGAAATCTTCATTTAAATCACCGTATCATTATTTTTAGGGAAATTTGCATTTTCAGCCTCTTCTCTAATTATGGAATATTAGGTTTTGTTTGACAGTTAAGGATTTACAAATTATCAGAAGATAAGAGGAAGAGATATTTTACTTGTAGAGGTTGTAGAGATCCTTTTCATGATGATTCCATTTATTCCTGAATTTAAACCATGGAAGGATTAGAAACTATGTTTATGTTTGTTATTCTATTTATTTTTATTATTTTATTAATTATATTATTTGTTATTTTTCTGCATTAATCATTTTAGAAGAGAAAAAAAATCATTTTTCTCCACTAACTGAATCTCACATAATAGTTTTCAAAAGGACTTAAATGTCTATCACTCAAGGGTATAAACAAACTGCAACACAGAATCAATAATTGATTTTGAAGAACAGGAGTAAAAGATGTCATTAGGGAAATGTCTGATAGGAAAAGAGGATGGTCTGATCACATAGTGAAGGTGAGCTTAAGTAGTAAAAGTATAAAAAAAAATACAGGTAGAAAACGACAGGTGGACTGCTAGTGTACTTGGAATGTTAGAAAGGAAGCAAAGATCTCTGAGACATTGAGTTTCCCCTATGGTGAATTTACTAGTGGATATGGATAGTCATTGAACCAGGTAGGGAGTCATGGATGGGTTATAATATGTATTACTGGAGGAAACATGGAAATTGCTGAAATCACAGATCTATTTGACTATTGGAATGAGAACAACCAACAACATTTCCTGATTAGGAGAATATTTTATAAATCCCTGCTTCCATAACCACAGTAAATTGCCTGTGTTTCAGGTACTATGGTGCTTTTTTTCTCTGCTGAATGGGTTAGTTCTCTGCCCACAGCTATTGAGCATGAGCCAGGACAAGTATTCAGTACTAATAGGAAGCTTCACTTTAGTGAGATCACAGTTAATGGTCTATAAGAAAATATGCCTTTTCTTTTGCTTCAAGCAGGACTCCTCAATGTCTGTGTTTTTTTCTCTCTGTTGCTTCTCTCTCCAGTTCCATTTCTATCACCTAAAACAATAGATTCAGACCTATAATTTCACTCTCCCAGTTGATCTAATTCATTTTCATCATTATTTAAGCGATAATTCTACTCAATATCCACCTCCCATTTCCTAATTTAGAGTTTAAATAGTGCCAGGGGTAAAAGTGGCATGTAAAGAAATGTGCTAAACTTCTTAAATATTTTTCTGTGAAGTTCATGTACAGGCTAAAATTTAAGACTTGCTGACATGAGAATTTCAAAGCTGTTTTGGCAAGATAAACTTTCTCCTTCCTGTACACTCTTTTAGGTTTGATTTGTTGCTGTCATTGCCTGGTCTGGTTTTAAGTTAGCTCTGTCCAAAACATACTGACATCATACATGTGAGGGTGAGTTTCAACTATTAAACAAGCCGACTGAGTTAGGACGCCAAATCTGCCTTGTCAACTTGGCTTCCCTAAAACACTTAATCATAAAATTGGCTCTAAATGGGGTTTGGCATATATCTGGGATCTCAAGGAAATAGACTTTAAAGTCATTTGCAGAGATCTGAAGACTGCAAAACAAGAAACCCTCTCAGAATTTTTTTAAAAAAGGAATGGGGGTGTGGGTGTGGGGGTGTGGGAGGAATTAGGTAGGGAAGAAAATATTGTCAGAGTTTAGTGGCATGGAGTCTGACTCTCCCACATCAGGAAAAACTTCCAGTAATTATAATTGTCTGAAAGTAGAAAGGGCTACCTTAAGAAATTGTAGAATTTCCCATCATTGAAGATCTTCAAACAGAAGCTGGGTGTCCATTTTTATAGTGTGAATTCCTTCTGGGTATGACTTGAATTAGAAGGCCATTAAAGATCCTTGCTGCATTCAAGTTCTAAAATTCTATGTCACAATCACACAAATTCTCCACCTCCACAAACCATATGAATGAATTCTCTTTGAATTAATGTCACTCTGTCTCCATTTTGTAGTCAGAGAATTGAGATTGTTAATAAACTAAGCAAAAGTAATACAAAAATAGTTATTGATCAATATTATTCCACTAAATCTAAGAAGTTAAACATTTATTTCATATCTTCTCAATTTAACCCTATCCATGTCATTTGTATTGCCCTCATTACCTGTTGTTCCCAGACTAGGGAAATCATTTCAAATTCCCAGATGCCGAAGCAATTATCTTACTGTTCTAAATTTTACCACATCTCCCATGAAGAATTCTTGAATTTTTCCCTCAAATATGAGATCTAATATTATAAAGGAAATTAAATGGTATTTGTTGTGTACTTATCCACTGTACTAAACACTTATCGTGGATTACACAACTATGGAGACTACAAAAGAAATATAAATCAAGATAAAGGCCTTCATGGAGTTTATAGTCTGTCAAGAGAAGATATTGAACAAAGCACCACAGAATGTAATTAGATTCTAAATTTGCATTATAAAATGTTCTAGGGATTCAGAAGAGTTTGGGGAAAAGAGAGACAAAGATGACCACAATTGGAATTTCACATTTTTGGGTGATTGTAATGACTATCTTCCTTTAAGAGGAGACAACCTCCAGACTCTTCAGATGCCCTCTTTACTACCTTTTCACTTACCACTTACTTTTTTCATAGAGAAGAAAGAACATATAAATGAGGACTGATGTGAATAGATCTAAAATTGAGACATGAAAGCCAGAAGATACTTTCAGAGAACCAAAAAAAAAAAAAAATGGATTTTTAGCGCCAAGCTCATGTTAACAAAGAAGAGGTAGCAAAAGCTGTTGGTAATTGTTGGTTAGGTTCATTCAGAAGCTTAAGGGGGTGGGGACAGGAAATCTAGAAACTTACAATAGTGTTTTGCTATAGTATAACTGTATGCTGAAAGATCCTTTAATGGGTCCACTTTGGGGCAAGATTGTTTTACAGCAAAATCCCTTTGTAATTTATGTGAATTTCATGGTTCAATAAGGACAGGATTCAATATAGACAAATTATAACAAATTCCATTCTATTATGGTGTAGTGATCTGTGGTTCTGGATTTTGAGACCTGGGGCCAATTTTGTTACTAATCTTGAGAAAGTCAGTTTATTTCTCTACATCTCTTTTCATATCTGTAAGGGGTTAGATTGGGTGATCTCTAAGTACCTTTACAACTCTGAAATTTTACTATGCTATCATGTTGAAAGATTGCATTGTATACTTTTTCTCAGCTTAAGTTGAAGGCATCACAAACTCATGTTTTAAATTTCCCAAATGCCCCTTTCCCACAACAATATATAGCATAACAGTAGCCATGACATTACAAAAGATGTCATCCCCTTTATCAAGCAGTATTTATTGAACATTTAGAAGGTGATGTGGTATCATGAGACATTGTCATAAAGAACTTAAAAAGAAAACAAAAATTAACATACATGAAATTTGAAGAGATTAAGTTCAGTTCAGTGCTCCTGACTATTATTTCCTGTAGCCTATAAGATACCAGTTTTATAAAAAGTAAAGCAAAAGACCTTGAAGGTTTGTCCCAACATTAGCTCTATGATAACATATACAACATGGGATTCAGAGAAGAATGTGGATTAGAATGATCAAACAAGGCTTAATGGAGAAGAAAGAGTATAATGGAGGTCCACAGGAAGATAGTAACATGTAAAAGCACTCCTTTTAGAGTCAGAAGACATAGGTTAAAGCCATGATTCTGCTACTTTCTTGTTGTATGACCTTGGACAACTTTCTTCATTTTCATAGTCCTTAATTTTCTCCTCTATCAAATGAGGGGATTGGGCTAAATGTTCTCTACAATCCCTATCAGCTTTTAACATTCTGTCAATCTAATTTCAGACAGGATGAACAACATAAGCAAAATCAGTTAGGTCACATGAAAATGATATGTTTGAAGGAAGACCTGAATGCATACTTTTACTAGTTACTAAGCTTCTAAATCTCAGGTCATTTATATAATGAAAATAATGATAACAACACCTATCTCACAGGGTTGTTGGAAGGATTAAGAATTACTTGAAATGAGATATGTAGGGGCAGTTAGGTGGTGCAGTGAATAGAACATGAACTCTGGAGTCAGGAGTACCTAAGTTCAAATCTGACTCAGACACTTAATAATTACCTAGCTGTGTGGCCTTGGGCAAGTCACTTAATTCCATTTGCCTTGCCAAAAAAAAAGAAAAGTGATATGTAACATCATCATTATTACTTTGAGATGAATGGAAAACAAGTTGGTTAAATAAAGTGAGTGTATATTCTAAATTGAAAAACCAACAGAAGACATGATCCTATGGAGTCATTGCAGGTTTCTTGAGAAAGTAAATGATGAGATGAAGGATTTGTTCTCAGATTACTGGTCTGGCAAGAGTATGCCTGCCCTTAAACTAAGGGACTTCATATATTGATGCCACCTCAAATAGCCTAATTTCTCCATTTTTCAGTCTCCTCAGATCCCACCTCTTCCATTCCACCTCCACTATATTTAGGATGAACTCTGAAATTTCTTTATTCAATCACAATTTTGCATTATTCCCTCTTTCCCTACTTCTTAAGACCCATAACCCTATTCTTTTTCCTCACTAATTTATAAGTTTTCCACCCCTCAAGACTTTAACAAGCTATCACCCTGGCCAGGATAAAAATCTCCCTTCTCAAGGTGACTGAATTTCTTATTTACTTATCCTAACACTAATCACATTTTTTTTCAAATCCCAATCTTGTATGACTTCCTTTAATCACATGCCAATCTATCTCTATCATTCCACTCTCTGATAAAAGAAGTGGATATTCTGTATTCTAAGGCCATCTCCTTGATCCAGTCTCCTCCTAGCTTCTCCACTGTATTCCAGTCACCTTCACTTTCTCTCTATTCTTCATCTTCCTCTAACTTCTGGTTAATTCTTTGCTGCCTACCAACATATCTAAACCTCTTCCATTTAAAGAGGAAAAACCCTCTTCCAAGGGGTTTATCATGCCTACTATCTATAATTCTGTATCTCTCTTTTCCTCTTCTAAGTTAAATCCTAGAAAAATATGTCTACACTAGGTAGCCATATCTTGTCTCCTTCCACTCTCTTCTAAATCCTTTCTGGTCTAATATCCAAAGTCATTATTCAACTGAAACAATTCTTTTCAAAGTTATCAATTGTTTTGAACCCAAAATTGATTCATGTCAGTCAAATGCTTCAGAATGAGATTTAGTATGAAAGTAAAAGCTCAAAGACTAACATTTCTTAATGTAGCACTTCATGGAAAGGACTGTCAGCAAATAAACAAATTTGATTCATTTGAGTGATGTTTTCTGTCTCTTGAGGGCCATCTTTTTGAGGTACCAGTAAGACTGTACCAGTAAATCCTGAAGGAAATTAGTTACTGAGTACTAGTTCTTGTACTTTGAACATCAAGAAGCTATATCTTTTATTCCCCAAGTCTATCAAATCTCAAATCTTAATACCTTTTAAAAGCAAAAATTAGCCCAATCTTTTGCTTGTACCATACTGATAATCTCTTAAGTGTCAAAATTGAAAGCCTTTTCTTATTTACCATCTTTCTTGACTTCTATGCAGCATTTGACTTTACAGGTTACCTTCTTTTTCTGGCTACTTTCTCTTCTTAGGGCTTTTTTGATCCTGATCTCAATTAGTTTTTCTCTTTCTTGCTTGACTGCTATTTCTGTCTCAATTTTGCTGGATTATCATTCATGTCCTTCCTATTACCTTTGGGTGTCATCCTAGCCTTGTTGTAGGACCCTCTTCCCCTTTATGTCTGCTATTTCACTTTCTTGATCTCATCAGCTCTCATGGGTTCAATTTTACTGATGATAATCAGATCTATTTATACAGACCGAGACTTGATCCCACATCATCATCAGTTACTTAGGAAACATCTCAAACACTATGTCCCATCAGCACCTCAAACTCAACATGCAAAACAGAATTTTTATCAATTCCCCAAGCCCACACCTCCTTCCAAATTTCCTGATTACCACTGAGTTTACAACCAGCCTTCTAGTCACCAATTTTCTCAAATTTGGTATCATATTTTATTTCTCCCCCACAATAATCTCATTAGCCAAATATTGTTCCCATCTCCACAATAGATTTCATATACAACCCCCTATAATTACATAGCTTCTATGTAATTTAGACTTTCATCATATTTCCACTTTTTTTTAGTTTTTTTGCAAGGCAAATGGGGTTAAGTGGCTTTCCCAAGGCCACACAGGTAGGTAATTATTAAGTGTCTGAGACCGGACTTGAACCCAGGTACTCCTGACTCCAGGGTAGCTGCCCCCATATTTCCACTTTTCTAACTGATCTCTCTGACTCAAATATATCTCTATTCTAATCCATGCTACAAACAATTGACAACATGATTTTCATAAAATGTAGCACTAACCATGTCACCTCTTGACCCCTCTAACACATATGCTTACCCAATAAACTCCATTATTTTCCTTCTACTTTTCTAGGAGCAAACATAATCACTGTTGTTTGACACTGAAAATTCTCCACAACCTGATCCCAATCTTTCTTTCTAATATTCCTACACAGAGGTCCCCTCCATGCATTCTACAATTTAGTCACACTGATCTGATTGTTATTTCTCACACATAAAGTTCTGTCTCTGTGTCTTTGCATTGTTTTTACCCTTGAATCTTTGAATACCTGGCTTCCACAAGACTTAGTTCAAACATCACCTTCTGAAAGGGGCCTTTTCCAATCCTTCCCACCTGTTTGTGTTTTCCTCTTAATAAATGCTTATTGACTAATTAATTGGTCGATAAAAGTATAAATTGAAGGAAAAGGAGTAGAAGTAAAGAAACTAATAAAGGGACTGATGCAGGAGATAATGGGGAGGATAAGGGGGAGAATATAGAATTACAGTTGGTTGGTCCTTTGTACTAGAGAGGACAAAAATGACAACATCATGTCCAAGTCCATCTAGAAGCATATTATAAACTTGGAAGTCTCCACCACAGTTTGGGCACATATTGTCCAAATATATTAGAGTAGAGAATCAGAATAGATTTGAAATTGGGGACATCTAGATGGCACAGTATATAGATGACTAGACTTGAAGTCAGGACAACTCCTCTTCCTAAATTCTAATCTGGACTTTAGACACTTAACTAGCCATGTGACTATGGTCAAGCCACTTAACTCTGTATGTCTCAGTTTCTCATCTATAACATGAGTTGTCAAAGGAAATGGCAAACCAATTCAGTAGCTTTGCCAAGGAAATCCCAAATGGAATCACAAAATCAGGCATGACTAGCTGAGCAAGAACAATGAAGTTATGATGGAAGTTAAATAGCAGTGAATAGAATACCTGGAGATAGGAAGACCTGAATTCAAATTTCACTTCAGATGCTTATTAATTATGTGAGGAGTCACCTGCTGCCTCTGCTGCCTCAGTATCTTCATCTGTAAAATATTTTCCTGAATTGTGAGGATAAAATGAGATATTTATAGAGCATTTTTCAAACCTTGAAATAAATCATACTATTTTTATTGTTCATTATACGACCTTCAGGGAGGGAGGGAGCTTGGTGTAGGTAATGTTTTGTTTTGCTTTTCTGTATCTAGCTTTTAGCAGAATATCTTGCACAGTGGGTGTTTAATCAATGCTTGTTGGATTGGGAAAAGATGATTCCAAAAGATATAGCAAAGGAGGAAATGGCAGCATTTGATGATAGGTTGGAAGTGGGAGATGGATCTAGGCTTAAAAATAACACCACAATTTTGACAAAGCTGCATTAGGAAAATGACAACCATGGAAGAAATGGGATAATTAGGAAGGAAACTGAAAATCCTGGCTTTGCTTCTTTTCTGTTGTCGTAAGTATTGATTAGTATAGCTTAGGGATTATGCTGTGCTGGCCTCATTTAAGAGGCCAAATTTCATGGTTGATGCACAGCCAAAGAGGTCCTGAGAACAGTTATTCTAGAGTTAACAGAAGGGACACTGAAGCATATTCTTCTCAAGTAGGCTCCAGCCGGTTGGAACAGCCCGAAGCACACAGCACTGAATCCTCTTTGGAGATTACCATGTCCTGCCAAAGTAGCATGGTTCACATGCCACCAGGGCACCGCTGAGACCCATAATATGCTTCTAGCTGTTGTTTTGATTTAATTCAGAAATGGAATCATACACATTTCTATTTCTATTTCAGTGATTAACAAAAGTAAGTCTCTTAATCCTATGAGCTTTGTATTCTTTTGAAGATGAAGTGGTATAGGCAATATATTGTGTTCATTGAAATAATTTTGAAATTGTCTGACCCATTATTACATAAAGATGAGTGTTTCACTTAATAAGAGCCTTAGAGTAACACAATTTGTTACACCATAATTAAAGATGGACACATCTGTTCCATTTTAATTCAAACCCCTTTGAACATAATTGCATAAAGCTGTAAGAACAGAAATTCTACAGCCTCAGAAAGCCACTATCAGAAAAAAAAATCATTCTTTTATGCAAAATATATGGTCAAAGGACAATTTGTAAAATGAAGTCATATAGATGTCTCTAGCTCAGTATCAAAACCACTGAATAAAAGATAAGTTTTTAGGTTTAGAATCCTTCCTTTGCAATTCTTAATAAGTTAAGGAAACCCAGGTGAATAACAATCTCTTGCATAAATTACTCCCTTACTTCCATTTATGTAGAGAGTCACAGTTTTTGAATGTTCTTCTGGTTCAGAGATAAGGAGAGAAGGAAGAACAAAGACTAAGAACATTAAGAGGATATAATATAATACAATATAAAGGAGATTTTCACATTCTCTGCTTCTATCATTTAACTGACCTTTCAGGCACAATCATCTTAGAGCCTTTTTATCCAGAGTATTTTTCTGAGTTTGGAATGAAGGAAGGAGGGAGAAGGGAAGGATTATTTTTAAATCCGGAGTAGTTTTTAAAATTTTACATTGCTATTAATCAGAGGTAAATGAAACCCCATGCACGACATAAAGATGTATCTGAATAAAGTTTATTGGAAAACTTATTGTATCAGTTATGTGGCAAACAATGTACAAAACTATTCCTGAAATGTGCAGTATTAGTCTTTCTTATTTGTGTTTCCGTATCCTGAAGATGATTTTGTAAAGAGATGCAATCAGGGTTAGCTAAGTAGTAAAATCTTGGAGCAAACAGGGCTAGAGTAAGATTTATATAAATATTTGCAGGCACTGAGAAGAGCAGATGCTCGTATAATCCAGACAATGTGTGTATACTTGATTTTAAAATGAAATAAAGCCATTGAAAGCCAAAATATAATTAATCAGAGGAAATGCTTTAATCAACATCTTCCAAATCCTTAAGCACTGTTGAAAAGATGAAAGAAAAATGAAAACAAAATAAAATAGGACAGTTTAAAGGGAAGTTAATACATTTCATAGGCTTTCCTTTTTTTAAGATGGAATTTAATCTTCCATTAATATGTAGGTGAAACTGTCACCAACTAGTCAAATTTCACAACTATTAAAAGCACTAAATAAATGACTGAATAAAGTATTGTTCATATCAATGGTAATATAATTTACTATTTCCTTATGAATTTGTGAGCTGAAATATATGTATATAAACTAATTATTTTCTCCAGTCTTTACTGACATCTTTCCAAAGGAAAGGAAAAATGGGTCCACTTTCTAATAGTTTGTGGAGCATGTGAATCTAATCTATGTAGATACCTATTATGGACAACAAAGGCCTACAATAAATCATCTATCTTCACAAGCAAGGACTTCTGATCATGCTTCCAAACTTTTAATAAGCCAGCAAAGCTTAAGTGAATGCAAATACTTAGTGTAGATTTTTATGAGTCCAACATTTTATTTAAGTAGGAAAATATTGTTTGTGAAATTCTATCTGATAAATGTTTCAAATGAAATTTTAGAAAGTCTTAAAAAACAAAGTTTTCCTTATACTGACGTATTTATAAATTTAAAAAAAATTCTGATATTTAAATCAGTTCCCACAATTCTACAAAGAAAGAATTTTTTGATGAGAGAAATTAAATGATTCAAGTTTGCTCCAAAATCATACTATAGTTAAAATGGACACAATAAGATGTTGCTAGGTTGATCAGAACTTATTCTCAACCAAAGTTAAGGAAAGTATATCTTTATCTTTTAAGCACTATTCTAAAAGGTTTAGAAAAATAGGTTGGATAGGTATATGTCACAAGCAGGACTATGAAGGGATTGGGTGCAGGAAGACTTGGTTGGAGAAGTGGAGCCTCTTATGGTTAAAAATTACTTCATATACTATTACTAGGTCTATTTCCAAAGTTGATTAGGGGAAAATAAAAGGAACCCATATATTCTAAAATATTTATAACCACTCTCTTTGTGGTGGCAAAGAACTGGAAATTGCAGGGATGTCTGTCATTCAGGGAATGGCTAAACAAGTTGTGGTATATAATTGTGAAGGAATACTACTCTGCTATAATGAATGAAAGCCAACTCATATGACAAATCGTATTTTTAAAAGGCAACAAAAAAAGAGGGGGGAAAACAGCACAACTGATTATTACATTGAAAAAGTCCACAAATATGTGCAATGTTTAATACCTGTGAACCCACATCCCCACCCATGAAGGGGTGGCTTGGAGGTGTTCTCTCATATCTCTTTATTTATGTAATCTGATTTTTTTCCTAGTATGCTGTTCTTTCTATTTACACTGCTGTAAATTGTTTTCTTGGCTTACTTCACTCTTTAGCACTAATTCATGTGGATCTTCCTATGTTTCTCTGTATTTGTATATCATTTCTTATAGCACAGCAATAGTCCATTACATTCATATACCACAATTTATTTAGCCATTCCTCAATCAATGAAGAACTTTGTTTCTATTTTTTTGATATCAAGTGTTTCTATAAATAATTTGATATAGATGGTTACTTTCTTATGAATGGCTTTTCTTTTTCTTTTCAATGGTCTTCTTCCTTGTTTGTTAATGGAGGTGCAGTAGGAAGTAGGGTAAATAATTGCACAAATATCTATTTTCATTAGTTGAAGTTTGTCCTTCATTTCTGAAGAGGACTAATGTCATCGAAGATAATGTCTTAACTTGCACAAGAATTGGATTAAGTGTGACAGAGTCATACAAAGTCAGAAGTCTCACTCTCTCTTCCTGACAGAACAGTGGCAAAGGGGGCAGCTAGGTGGTGCAGTGGATAGAAAACTGTCCCTGGAGTCAGGAAGACTTGAGTTCAAATCTGACCTCAGACACTTAATAATTGCCTAGCTGTGTGACCTTGGGCAAGTTACTTAACCCCATTGCCTTAAATAAATTTAAAAAAAAAGAACAATGGCAAGACAAAAGCCATGACCCAGGATTTAGTGGATGACCTTGGTGTCTTCAACATTTAACCAAATCTAAGCAATACACGGCATTCACTTCTGCCACATTCATGACCATTGGCTGGGAAAAGTTGGGGTAATCATACCTGCTAAGCTAGCTATGTTGGCATGAACACATTCCAGATTTGACAGGTTGAGATGTATAAAGGAATTGAGAGAGATAAGGAGCTTTCAAATATGAAGTGAATTCCTCCAAGGATTTTGGAAGGGCAATATCTATAATGGACTAAATCAGACTAAAAGTGAGAGGGAAGAGAGAGTTTCAAAACATTCTGCCTATACATTGACCTTGGAGCCTACAGTGGTGTGCAACTTACTTGGGACAAACAACTTTTATATCATTTTCTCACTTTTTGTTAGTTCTGACAGTTTGGTGCTATTTTATTACATGTACACATTTCATTATCCTCTTTTTTTGAGCTATTAATCATATGATTTTTTAAAAAAATAGCCATATGTGAAAATTATAGCTTTTTAAAAGCAGATTTCAGTGAGGAGAAAGGATATTACAGCAGCAGTTGATATGATGAAGTCAAATGTTTCAAGGGTCATTCAGGCCCAATGAAACAGGATCAATTTCAATGAAGCACAATGGAAAATATTGTTGAAAATTGATATCAATGACAAGAGCTGACAAACTATTCCTGCAGTTACCTAATTAATCCTCAGGGGGGGAAAATCTTCAGAGGGAGTTAGCAACTGAAGGATTGTTATTGATTTTTATACAATATGATGAAGATTTCTTAAAGTTAGATGAATAGGGTGGTACAGTGGATAGAGCACCTGCCCTGGAGTCAGGAGTACCTGAGTTCAAATCTGACCTCAAACACTTAATAATTACCTAGCTGTGTGGCCTTGGGCAAGCCACTTAACCCCATTGCCTTGCAAAAACCTAAAAAAAAAAGTTGGATGAATAGTGAGAAGACTATTAATAAAAGTTTTAACTATCCTATGGGAAAAAAATATCAGGATGAGAGAAAAAAGAGATTAGCATATTGATGATGGGGAAAATATTTTTATGAATAAAACTCACTTTTTCATTCAAAACCATATCAAAACCATCAGAAGAAGAAAGATATTGGCATCTTCTCCAGATTTTAAAACTTCCACTTTTTTTTAGAAAACTAGAGGAGTTTTTTTATTTGTTTCCATTTGTTTCCAACGGGCCTGGAAGCCTTGTACTCATTGAGACTTTCATTCTCTATTTTTTTCTAATTAAGTAGTATACGAGGTATTTGTTTATTAAATGTTTTAAGGAATGCATTTGTAAATCATTCTTGAACAATAACTTTTTGCTTTGTTTTCTCATTAGATGTGCATATATATTTTACTCAAGTTCTCTTTCTGAAACTAGTTTTTTTGTCTTTTCCCATTTTTTATTCGAATTTATATTTTTTGCATATATTCATCTATTTCATGTAAGTTTTCAGGCAGATTTTTTTTCTTATCTAACTGAGAATAGTTGTTGCTGATAATTTTCTTTATTTCCACTCCATTAGGCATGAATTTTCCCTTCATATTTTTAATCTAGATAGTTTGTCTTTCCATTCTCATTTTTTAAAATCAAATTAACAGAGACAGCTAGATGGTGCAGTGGATAGAGTACTGGCCTTGGAGTCAGGAGGACCTGAGTTCAAATCCAGCCTCAGATACTTACTAATTGCCTAGCTGTGTGACTTTGGGCAAGTCACTTAATCCCATTGCCTTGCAAAAACAAAAAAAATCAAATTAACTAATGATTTATAGCACTTTTTCTATTTTTAATCTTTTTTTAATATTTATTCTCATTTTGTACAAATAATGTTTTTTTACATTAATAAAATATTCTTGTTTAAGAGTAAATAAAATACCCCCTCCCCCCATAAATATAGACTTGCTTGAACAATAAAGTAAAGGGGAGAGAAAAAAAATTAAAATTAAAAAAATAATAGTAATAATTGTAGGTATAGCCAGGTGGCGCAATGGATGGAGCACCAGCCCTGGAGCCGTGAGCACCTGAGCCCACATCTGTCCCGTAGACCCAACAATCACCCAGCTGTGTGACATGCAAGCCACCCGAACCCCACTGCCCTGTAAAAACCAAAAAAAAAAAGACCCAAAATAAAATAGTAATAATAGTAGGGGTGACTGGGTGGCAGACAGAGCATTGGCCCTTGAGCCAGGAGCACCTGGGTCCAAATCTGGCCTCAGACAACCAACGATCACCCTGCTATGCATCTCCAGGCAGGCCACCCAGCCCCATTTGCCCTGCACCCCCCCCCAATAATAATAATAAAAAAATGTGCTTTAGTCTTTGTTCCAACACCAACATTCTTTATGGTAAGTCCATCGCAAAAGTTACTTCCATATTTTTCCAACGTTGCCATTGCTGATCGCAACTCCCTCCTTTCATATTTCTCCACTACCATGTACTATATTTTCTCTCTCCTTTCACTGACTCTGCTGTAGGGTAGCTGAGTGGCACAGCAGACAGATCCCTGGTCTTGGGGCCAAGAGGCCCTGAGCCCCAACACCACCCCTTAGGCCCAGCATCCACCTGGCCCTATGGTCCAGGACAGGCCATCCAATCCCAGCCCCTTGCAAGAAGTAAAAAAGAAAATGTGTTATGTGTGACCACTCTCCCCCCCATGGACCATCCTCTCTTCCATCACTCACATCAGCACTTTATTTTTCAATCAATTTTGTTTATATCCTTTTAATTTTTTTTAAAAAATTTCATTTTTGTACCAGGGGTGGGCATTGATATTATTAGTTAACAATAAGCATTTAAATGCTTACTATGTTAAATGCTTATCTTTGTGGTGACATTAAGAAAAGCAAAAACATAGTGCTTGACTTCAGGGAATTCAGGGAAGTGGCAAATAAGATAATGTAGAGGAAAATAAAAGTGATCTAAGGTGACCAAAGAGAGATAGAGTTAAAAAAAAAAAAGAGGGCCCTGGACAAACCCTTTGGGAACAACTTTGTAGAGGATCCAGTAGAGGAGAATGAGGAGTTGTCATATAAGTAGGAAGAGAACCAGAAAACAGTGTCATGAAAATCTAGAGACCAGAGAGTATATAGGAAACCATTATAAACCATGTCAAAGGCTGTAGAGAGGTCAAAGAGAATGGAGATTGAGAAAGTTCTGAGATTTGGTAAATATGAAATAACTGGTAATTTTTATAAAATATAGTTTCAAAAGATAAGTTTGGAATCCAGATTGTAGAGGATTTAAAAATGAATGAGAGGAGAGGAAGTGAAAGAATTAGGTGCTTTTTTTATTTTTAGTTGCTTGCTCAATTAATTCATCACTAAACTTTCTTTTTATTATAAGTATAGCTAAGTGAATTATTACCCTCCAAAAGCAATGTTGATTATGTCTAGTGGCTGACTGTTAAAGGGAAGCATGCTAGTGTGGGCTTATAAACTATCACTGTAGGAGTATATCCTCCAGAATATCTGTGAGTCTCATTTTAAGGGAGTAGCCCAGAGACAGTGCTACACTGAGGACTTCATCCAGGATATTGCTGTTTTCTATGCCTTACCAAGGACCTACTGGAGATATCTTCCATTTGGGATTCTTCTTGGATATACAAGCATAGTAAGGATCCCTTGGAGAAAAATGCACTTTTTACTTTTACTATAATTGGGCATTCAATTTTCTAGTGTGTTCTCATTACAAGGCAGACCAGCTTACTTGAAATAACTATTGCATGACTAAATGCTGAAGTACTGTGATTGTCTTACTGTACCCATTGTGAATATGGAGGTTGATATGATCAGCATGGATGTTGCATTTCAAAATTATATTTTCTAATAATTCACCTAGACCACACTATAAGAGTTGAGGAAAATATTGATATGTTATATCATTTGATAATTAACATTACACTGCAATTCATTCTTTCTTCCCCATTTTGTCAAAACCCCATTTTCCTAGCCTAGTTCAAAAAAAAGTTCTCTTCCAGTCTGAACTAAGGCACAGTTGAGGGATATGATCTCTCCTAGTCCAGTGGCGTCTCCTTGTTAACCAGTTTAAAGTGTGTCCCTAGGATGTTTTACAAGTAAACAAAGAACCAGTTTGGGCTAGGTCTTTCCCTAGGAGATGACTCTCTTCTCCTTCTTTTGTCCTTGACTTTTCCTTAGCAAAGTTAGGGGTGACTTTGTCTCCAAGTGACAGGTTATGGGGAGAGAGGAAAGGAACATTCTGATCAGGCTGGTTTGTTTTCTGCCCAAGATTATTAGAAGCAATTGATGCCCATCAAACAATTGTTATTGTTGTTCAGTATCTCCAATTCTTTGTGACTCCATTTGGGGTTTTCTTGACAAAGATATTGGAGTGGTTTGCCATTTCCTTCTCCAAATCATTTTACAGATAAGGAAACTAAGACAAATAGGCTAAGTGACTTGGCCAGGATTATACAGCTAGTAATTTGAACTCAGGTTCAAATCTAAACCCAGGTCTTCCTAACTTTAGGCCCAGTGCTCTATCCACAGCACAACCTAAATCTGCCCTTATCAAGCAGATAATTGCCAGAGAAGGACTTGATCATCTATACCTGAAGGTTAACCTACTTCTGATTCAGGATTATCTTTTCCAGGAGAGGTTCAGATGATATGTTGTCAATCCAATTGGAAGGAAGATAAATGTAGGTTTAAAAGACTCTAGTGGCTCTCACTCAGAGTTTTTGGTCATTAAAAGAGAAAGACTCTACACTCAATTTCTTGGTTACTTAGTCAAGCTAATTAGGTTAGCCTAATTAATCATACTCAGGTCCCTGGCTAGCTGATGAGGCCCCAGTCTGACCCATTTTTACTATTATGATATGGGTTACTTTTATTAAAATGATATTTTGAGATGGAGCCAAGATGGCAGAGTAAAGACAGAAACTACCTCACATCCCTCCAAATACCCTTAAATAATTGGTCTAAACAAATTCCTGAGCAGCACAACCCACAAAAAAGACAGGTGAAACAATTATCCAGCCCAAGACAACTTGGAAGGTCAGCAAGAAAAGTCAGTTGTACCAAGGGGAGAGAGAAGCACAGTTCATGCCAGCAAAGCAGGAGCAGACTTGGGGTGACTGACTCCTGGCAGCAGTTTCCAGATCCCCCAGTACACAGTCTCCAAAGACAGCTTAGAAGGTCATCAGGAAATGACTGTTGAACCTGATTGAGAGTGGGGTACAGTCCAAAAAAGGCCTAAGACTGTGCCAGTGCAAATGCAGTTGCTACTTCCTGAGCTCTCAACCCACAGACAGTAAGGGAGCTGAGAATCTAATTAGAAGGATATTACAGGAGTTTCTGATAGAACTGAGGTAGGACTCTGCTTTAAAAAAAGGATACTTGTGGTCTCTCACAAATCAGAGCATGGGCCAAAAGACTAATAAACATATCTTTCTTAAATCACACTATCTTGGAAGAACTGAAAACTTATAGGTTCTTAGAACTATCTCTTAAAACAACTGCATGAAACCCCTGAAATTTGGGACAGTGCTCCCTCCACCCTGGAAGCAGAATCCTACTTTGATAGAGTTAAAAGTCAAGTAATAGGCTGGGGAAATGAACAAATGCAAAAAAAAATAAAATTCTGACCATAGAAAGTTACTATGTGACAAGGAAGATCAAAATACATACTCAGAAGAAGTTGGCAAAGTCAAAGCTCCTCTAAAACACATGAACTGACCTCAAGTTATGGAGGAGCTAAAAATGAATTTTGAAAAATCTAGAGATGTAAAGCAAAAATTGGGAAGAGAAATGAGAATAATACAAGGAAATAAGGAAACAACAACAAAAAAAGAAAAAAGTCAAAAGCTTGGTAAAAGACACATAGATATGAAAGAAAACAAAATCTTTTTTTGTTTTTTGTTTAGAAAGATTTTACTTATTTTGAGTTTTACAATTTTTCCCCCATTCTTGCTTCCCACCCCCACCCCCACAGAAGGTATTCTGTTAGTCTTTACATTGTTTCCATGGTATAGTATACACTGATCTCAGTTGAATGTGATGAGAGAGAAATCATATCCTTAAGGAAGAAAAATAAAGTATAAGAGAGAGCAAAATTACATAATAAGATAATGGGGTTTTTTTTCCTAAACTGAAGTTAATAATCTTTGGTCTTTGTTCAAAGTCCACAATTCTTTTGTGGGATACAGATAGCAGATAACCCCAAATTGTCCCTGATTGTTGCACTGATGGAATGAGCAAGTCCATCAAGGTTGATCATCACCTCCATGTTTCTGTTAGGGTGTACAATGTTTTTCTGGAAGAAAATAAAATCTTAAAAAATTGAGTAGGTTAAATGGTTTAAAGCAATGAGGAGAAAAATGCCTTAAGATGCAAAATTGTTCAAATGAAGTTCAATGAAGAAAATAATCCCTTAATAATTAGAATTGAGCAAATAGAAGTTTTTGAGAAATCAAGAAACAATAAAAAACCAAAAGAATGAAAAAATACAAGACATTGTGAAATAGCTCATAAAAACCACTGACCTAGAAAACAGATCAAAGAGAGATAATTTAAAAATTATTAGCCTTCCTGAAAGCCATAATCAAAAACAGAGCCTAGACATCATCTTGTTAAGGACATTGTCAAGCAAAAACTCTCCAATATTCTAGAACCAGAAGGAAAAATATAAGTTTTAAGAATACACTGATCACCTCTTAAAAGAGATCCCCAAAATGAAAACTTACAGGAATATTATAGCTAAATTCTAGAACTCCCAGGTTAAGAAAAAAATTGCACATTTCCAGAAAAAAGCATTATGGAGTCACAATCAGAATTACACAAGATTTAGCAGCTTCTACATCAAAGCATTGGATGGCTTAGAAATATAATATTCTGTAGGGCAAAGGAACTAGGATAACAACCAAGAATCATTTACCTGGCAAAACTGAATATAATCCTTCAAAAATGGATATTCAATGGAACAGATGATTTTTCAAGCATTCTTGATGAAAAGACCAGAACTGAATAGAAAATTTGACTTTCAAATACAGGATTAAAGAAAAGCCTAAAAAGATAAATAGGAAAGGGAGATTATAAGGGATTTAGTAAAGTTAAACTGTTTACATTCTTGCATGGAAGGTAGTACTAGTATTCCTTAAGAACCTTATTTTTAAGGCAGGTGAAAGGAGTATGCATAGACAGAAGGCATAGGTGTGAGTTAAATGTGAAAGGATAATTTAAAAAAAATAATATTAAGGGGTGAAAGAAGAATGTACAGGGAGAAAAGGAAAGGAGAGGTAGAATGGGATAAATTATCTCACATAAAAGAGGCTTGAAAAAACTTTTACAATAGACTGAAAGAGGGGAATATATATATGTACAAAAATATTTATGGCAGCTCTCTTCTGATGGAAGGGAGTTGGAAATTGAGGGGGTGTTCATTAGTTGGGGAATAGCTGAACAGATTGTTGCAAGTGACTGTGATGGATTACTATTCTGCTGAGGGAAATAATGAGCAGGTTGCTCTTGCCTCTAATAAATATTTTATTTATATTTATAACTGCATACAATAGTAGTTTTTACCAATCTTCTTTTTAGTTAGTTTTTTTTTTTTGCAAGGCAAACGGGGTTAAGTGGCTTGCCCAAAGCCACACAGCTAGGTAATTATTAAGTGTCTGAGTCTGGATTTGAACCCAGGTACTCCTGACTCCAGGGGCAGTGCTTTATCCCCTGCGCCACCTAGCCACCCCAATCTTCTTTTCCTAAGACTTTGAGTTTTACAATTTTTCTCCCCCACTTCCTTTCCTCCCCCTGCCCCTGACAGAAAGGAATCAGATATAGCTTTACATCTGTAACCATGTCAAACATAAATCAAAATTGAATGTGTTGTGAGAGAAGAATCAGATCCAAAAGGAGGAAAAAAAAATTAGAGATAACAAAATTACATAATACATAAGATAACTTTTAAAAAATTGAAAGTAATAAGCTTTGGTCTTCATTTAAATTCCATAGTTCCTTCTCTGGATATGGATGGCATATCCATATCCATCACAAATCTCCCAAAATTGTCTGTTTACT
Organism: Macrotis lagotis; assembly: GCF_037893015.1. Taxonomy (NCBI): domain Eukaryota; kingdom Metazoa; phylum Chordata; class Mammalia; order Peramelemorphia; family Peramelidae; genus Macrotis; species Macrotis lagotis. Next base: position 206,547,736 of record NC_133663.1, read on the forward strand.
ACTGAAATGAACAAATCCATTTTGAAAACCCGGAAAAACTTACATGAGCTGATACATATTGAAATGTACTGTGTACAAAGTAATGGCAATATTATGAGGTGATTAATTGTGAATGATTTAACTGTCCTCTGTAATACAATGAACCAAGGCAATGCTGAAAGACTTATAATGAAAAATTCCATCCCCAGAGATAGAACTGATGATATCTAAATACAGATGGAAGCATATTTTTTTTGCTTTCTTTAGTTTTCTTGTTTTTTTAATTTTTTCTCTCACAGCATGACTATTACAGAAGTGTTGTGCTTGACTACACATATATAACCTATATCAAATTGCTAGCCTTCTCAAAGAAGGGAGTAGGGGTGAGAAGAGAGGAAGGGAAAAAAATTGGAGCTCAAATTTTTTTCAATTTTTTTTATCTTTTTATTATTTCCACTTAACTGTAAAGATAATCTTCAACTTTCATTTTTGTAAAGTTTTCTCCCTTTCAACCTTCCTTCCCCCTACCCTGGGAAGCATGTACTCTCATAGAGTTTATATTTATACAATTGGGTTACACATTTTTTGTATTAGTCATGCTAGGAAAGAAGGATCAAAACAAAAGGGGGAAAACCACAAGAAGGAAAAAGCAAAAAACAAATTTAAGAAGGTGGAAATAGTATGCTTTGATCTGCATTCAGATTCCATATTCTTTCTATGGATGTGGATGGCATTTTCCTGTGCAGGACTTTTAAAATTGTCTTTGATTGCTATATTACTGAGAAGAGCTATCATAGTTGATCACTGAACAATGTTGCAATTAAAGTGGACAATGTTCTCTTGATTCTGATGACCTCACTCAGCATCAGTTCATGCAAATCTTTCCAAGTTTTTCTGCAATCTGCTTGCTCATTGTTTCTTATAAGCAATAATATTACATTATATTCATATATCACAACTTGTTCAGCCACTCCCCAATTAATGGAAATCTCCTAAATTTCCTATTCTTTGTCATCATAAAAAGAGCCATAGATATTCTATGCTATGGATATTCTTGTACATGTGGATCTTTTCCCCTTGTTTGTGCTCTCTTTAGGATACAGACTAGCATTTCTAGTATGTAGAGATTTATTGCCTTTTTGACATAGTTCTAGATTGCTCTCCAGAATGGTTAGATCCTAGAATTCAAAGTTTTAAAAACGACTGTCAAAATTTTTTTAGATAACTGGGGAAAAATAAAAATAAAATATTAAAAATATTTTGTCCTTGAAATAACTGTACCTCAGCATCATTTTTATTATTTATTTATTTATTCTTATTTTGTACAAATAATGTTTTTTATACATTACTAAAGTATTCTTTTTTAAGAGCAAACATAATATCCTCCCCAAGAAAATATAGACCCGCATAAGCAATAAAGGGGAAAGAAAAAAATTAAAATTAAAAAATAATAATAATAATAATTGTAGGTATGGCCAGGTGGTGCAGTGGACAGAGCACTGGCCCTGGAGCCAGGAACACCCAAGCCCAAATCCAGCACCAGACACCCAACAATCACCTAGCTGTGTGACCCCATGCAAGTCACCCTAACCCCATTGCCCTACAAAAATAAAAAAAAACCCCAAAATAAAATAAAATAGTAATAATAATAGTAGGGGTGGCTGGGTGGCAGAAAGATCACTGTCCCTTGAGCCAGGAGCACCGGGGTACAAATCCGGCCTCAGACACCCAACAATCACACAGCTGTGGGGTCCCAGGCAGGCCACCCAGTCCCATTTGCCCTGCAACACACCCCATAAAATAATAATAATGAAAAATGTGCTTCAGTATGTGTTCTAACACCTCCAGCTTTGTCGTGGATGGATCACATTCTTTAGGATAAGTCCATCACAAAAGTTACTTCCATATTTTTCCACCATTGCCATTGCTGGTCGCAACTCCTTCCATCATACTTCTCTACTACCATGAACTATATTTTCTGTCTCTCTGTTCACTCTTTCTCTGCTGTAGGGTAGTTGAATGGTGCAGCAGACAGATCTCCAGCCCTGGGGCCAAGAGGCCCTGAACCCACATACCACCTCTTACCCAGCATCCACCTGGCCCTATGGTCCCGGACAGACCATCCAATCCCAGCCCCTTGCAAGAAGTAAAAAAGAAAATGTGTTATATCTGACCACTCTACCCCCATGGTCTATCCTCTCCTCCATCACTCACAACCCCCTTCCCCCAGTCCCCCTTCTCTCCTTATTACTACGGATGTCTATACCCCATTGAGTGTATATGCTGTTTCCTCTCCTAGCCACCTCTGATGAGAGCAAAGATTCCCTCATTCCCCCTTTGCCTTCCCTGCTTCCATAGCATTGCAATAGCTCATTGTAATAAAGAAAAATCTTATTATATGAAATATCTTAGTGTATTCCTCCTCTCCTTTTTCTTTCTCCCATTACATTTCCCTTTTATCTATTGACTCCATTTTTATACTACAATATATCCTCAAATTTAGTTTTCTCTTGTGCTTCATCTATAAAAGCTCCTTCTACCTGCTCTATTAAATGAGAAGGTTCATATGAGTATTATCAGTATCATTTTTCTATACAGGAATACATGCAGTTTATCATCATTAAGTCCCTCATATTTTCCCCTTCTCCTCCAATCTCTATGCTTCACCTGAGTCCTGTATTTGAAGATCAAACCTGTTCAGCTCTGGCCATTCTGACAGGAACATTTGAAATTCCCCTGGTTTGTTGAAAGTCCATCTTTTTCCCTGGAAGAGAACGTTCAGTGTTGCTGGGTAGTTGATTCTTGGTTGCATTCTAAGCTCTTTGGCCTTCTGGAATATTCCAAGCCCTACGAACCTTTAATGTAGTTGCTGTTAAGTCCTGTGTGATCCCGACTACAGCTCCACAATATTTGAATTGTGTCCTTCTGGCTACTTGTAATATTTTCTCTTTGACTTGGGAGTTCTGGAACTTGGCTATAATATTCCTGGGGGTGGTTGGGTTTTTTTTTGGATCTCTTTCTCAGGGAGATCGGTGGATTCTCTCCATTTCTATTTTTCCCTCTGCTTCTAGGATATCAGGGCAATTTTGCTGTAGTAATTCTTTGAAAATGATGTCAAGGCTCTTTTCCTGGTCATGACTTTCAGGTATTCCAATAATTTTTAAATTATCTTTCCTAAATATGTTCTCCATATAAGTTGTTTTTTCAATGAGATGTTTCACATTTTCTTCTAATTTTTCATTCTTTGGGTTTTGAAGTATTGAGTCCTGATTTCTTATAAATTCAGCAATCTCCCTGAGTTCTATTCTTTGTCTGAAGGATTTGTTTTCCTCAGAGAGCTTTCTTATCTCTTTTTCTATCTGGCCAATTCTGCTTTTTAAAGCATTCTTCTCCTCAATAACTTTTTTTTTTAGGTTTTTGCAAGGCAAATGGGGTTTAGTGGCTTGCCCAAGGCCACACAGCTAGGTAATTATTAAGTGTCTGAGACCGGATTTGAACCCAGGTACTCCTGACTCCAGGGCCGTGCTTTATCCACTGCACCACCTAGCCACCCCTCCTCAATAGCTTTTTGAACTGTTTTATCCATTTGACCTAAGCTGGTTTTTAGCATGCTATTTTCTTCAGCATTTTTGGGGGGGGGGGGCGATTTCCTTGACTAAGCTGTTGACTTCATTTTCATGGTTTTTTCCTGCATCTCTCTCATTTCTTTTCCCAATTTTTCCTCTATCTCCCTCACTTGATTTTCAAAGTCTTTTTTGAACTCTGTCATGGCCTGAGCCCAGTTTCTGTTTTTCTTGGAGTCTTAGATACAGGAGCTTATACCTCCTCATCTTCAGATTGAATATTTTGATCCTTCTTGGGGTCACAGGCAAAATATCTCTCAATCGTGTTCCTCTTTTTTCTCTGCTTGTTCATTTTTCCAGCCTGAGCCTGTTTTGGGGGTGCTTCCTGAGCTTTTGGGACATCCCCACAAGGATCTCTGTGTATGAGGCTCTGTCCTTCCTCCTGGTCTGTGAATGACCATAGGTGTCCCCCTCTGCCACGGGGCTGAAGTGGGGGGGCACCTTGCTGTTCTATGGGTGCTCTAGACTTTGATCAGGATCTGAATGTGGTCAGAACCCCAGAGTCCTGTTTCAGGGCAGAGGACAGAGCTCTGCAGTCTCTTTCTTCACTCCCCTCCCTGGGCTCATTGGGCTCATGCTTACTGGGTCTACCTGCTTCTATTTCCTGGATCTGGGCTGCCTTGGCCATGCTGGTTGCTGTGTGTGCTGAGGGCTGGGCTTCATGTGCTTACTCTTGCAGAGGTGCCCCTGCTGTTCCCCCAAGTTTTGCCTGGTGCTCCCTGGGTTGTAGGTCAGGAAACTGCCCCTGCTGCTGTGAGCCCCAGCTCCCAGCACCCTGGGGCTGCCTCTAGGAGGCTGAAGTTCCTTTGCTCTGGCGGGTCACCCCTCTGGTGGGGTGGGCCACCCCTCTGATCCCGTGGAGCCAAGCCTTTTTGCTCTTTTCCAAGTTACCTTGGGTTGGAGAATTACCTCACTGGATCACTCTGTGGGTTCTCTCTATGTAGTTAGAGTCCATATTTTATAAGTTCTGCTCCAGAGCAACTGAGAGAAGGTCCTCTCCTGTTGTCATCTTGGCTCTGCCCTACCAGTTCTCCTCAGCATCATTTTTTACTCACTACAGAGCGCATCCATATTTTTTTTCCCCTTTGCCTTTCTAAAAAAAAGTGATTTTTTTTTTTAGATTTTTCAAGGGAATGGAGTTAAGTGGCTTGCCCAAGGCAACACATCTAGGTAATTAAGTTTCTGAGGTCAAATTTGAACTCAGGTACTCCTGACTCCAAGGCCAGTGCTCTATGCGCTGTACCACCTAGCTGCCCCTCCCCCTTACCTTTCTATGAGTTAGAGCAGACATTATTCTGAAACCCCTTTGGACTACAGGTTTGTGAAATAAGATATATCTGTTGCTCTAGAAATCTCCAGTATTCAAATGCAACTGCTTATCCCTTTTTTGTTGAGGGGAAGCAGTAGAGTTCCCCATTGGGGGGGGGGAGCTTTCTGAATTTATTTGATTTCTTTTAAATTTTGCTTGTTTTAACTAATAAAAGTAATTTTAGACTGCCTATGTATTATCAGGATCCATTGGGAAATGTTGATACCTTGTGTGTTATTGGTATCCAAAGGAATTTTCTCTCAAGAAAATTTGTTTTCTCATAAAATGTGAAGATATGATTTAAGTCAGCTTGGTGTTACATAAGAGGAAGTGTCATTCTTGAATTCAGGAAGAACTGAATTCAAATTCCATTGGAGACACTTTTTGTGTGACTCTGAGCAAGTCATTTAATCCTCCATCTGCTTTAGTTTTCTCATCATAAATTATGTATAATACCTTCTTTGCAAGGGTTGTTGTGAGGACAAAATGAGATAATATTTGTAAAGTGCTGTGCAAAATCTTATAGTGCTATATGAGTTCTAGATTTTGTTATTATTTAAAGTATAACCCAGTTAGAGTCTTATATTTTCTGATAGTTCTATTTGGACTAGACTTTTCCTCTGAGAGGAAGAACTTAATTTTTTTCATTTTATTTTCTTTATTATCTTTTAGTAGTAGAAAGTCTTTGTAAGCATGAACTCATGGAATAGCCTGTAAGAATTTTACAAATTTATAGCTGCTTTTTTATATAATATAACTTTGACTTTAGAAATGAGTATAATCTCCATTATTTCCAGCTGTGATAGATCTGTAATGTCATGGAAGAATATTTGTTTCTAGATCATTTATGATTATACCAAATGTACTTTCACTTAAATGGTAAATCCTTGAGCCTCCTCAATTTACTAGAAACTAGAGAGCTATCAAAATTTGGTAATATGGGGACAGCTAGGTGGCACAGTGGATAGAGCACTGACCCTGGAGTCAGGAGACCTGAGTTCAAATGTGACCTCAGTCACTTAATAATTACCTAGCTGTGTGACCTTGACCTTGGGTAAGTCACTTAACCTCATTGCCTTAAATAAAACAAACTGTAGGAATTTGACATAAATGGGATTGGATGTATGTGTAAAGGGGCATTTGGTTTCCCCAAAATTATTTATAGAAAGCAAAGAATAGATAAGGGAGAGTAAGGTTGATAACATTAACATTCACTGATGCTTTTACAAGTCAATTCAATTCAAGTCTACAAGTATGGGAAGGGCCAACCTAAAGCCCAGTTTTTAGATGAGCTTAAAATGGATCAAGTCCCTGGGAGTTTTAAATAGCTAAGTACTATAGAGTTTTGGAATCACTGTTCTGTATGTGTAAAAACAAGAACTATCTGTGGAGGACATCACTGAAAAGAGTTAGGAGGAGATTTTTCTTTTTTTCTTTCCTCAATATCTCTTTTCCCTGATATCAACCATGGCATCTAGCAACAGAGCTACTCAACTAAAAGGAGACACCCCCTAGCAGAAATTTAACAATCAATTCAAGAACATTTGAGATATAGAAGGAATAGAAACATCCTCCAGACAGACATAGAAAAAGGAAGTCAATCATTTAAAGCATTTAAAGTAAGAATTACCTTTGGAAGAAGGCTCTTTAGCAGAGAGAGAGAGAGAGAGAGAGAGAGAGAGAGAGAGAGAGAGAGCAGAGTGGACATGGTCAATTGACTATGAACTCATGAGACAACTAGCCCTGATAATTTAGAATTGAGATGATTGAGAATTGGAAGAGTAGATCATAGGAGCTAAGCACTCAGCAGAGATACCAAACCTATGGGAGTGTTATTGGTGGAGTCTACCTCTAATTGTTAAGTTCACCCTCTTCCCCACCTTAAATGATATTTAAATTGAATTATGAGTTCTTTTCTTAGTGATCAAAGAATTCTGAATTTGGAAGTAAAAGTTCTGCCTTTCCCATTGTTGGAGGGGAAAGAGACATTTTTTTAAAGTGACATTTTCTTTTTTTTTCTTTTTCTTTTTTTAGGTTTTTGCAAGGCAAACAGGGTTAAGTAGCTTGCCCAAGGCCACACAGCTAGGTAGTTATTCAGTGTCTGAGACCGGATTTGAACCCAGGTACTCCTGACTCCAAGGCCCGTGCTTTATCCACTACGTCACCTAGCCGCCCCTAAAGTGACATTTTCAAAGATTTTTTTTCAAAATTCATAATAAAACCTACTTCTTCCTTCTGCCTTTCCCCCTTTATTTGGAAAAAGGAAAAAAAACAAGTTCTTTGAGAGGAAAGAAATTGCTGACATTCAACCACAAAGATCATGATAACACATTTAGAGCCAGATGGGATCTTACAGTTCATTTAGTATAGCTCATGCATTTGACAAATGAGGAAACTAAGGCACAGAGAGTTGGAGAGGTTTGCCCAAGATGAGATAGTGAGTTAAATGATAAGGTTGAAATTTTAAATTAGATTTTTTCTAAATCCAACATTCATTATTATTATTATTAAGACTATATCTAATGAAGAAATACAAACTTCTATCACCAGTACTACTCATAGGGATTCTAAGTAAACCATTTGGAACAAATAAGTTACTTTATTTGTTCTAAACAATTGTAAACATTGAGTAAACAATGCGGTTTTTAATTTAGGTTTTCAATAAACTAACATTAGAAAAATAAATTGACTTAAATACTACAGATTATTCAAATATAAAATTATAAAAGCAAAATTTTTCCTAATTCATAAAAGTAAACTACACATAATACACAGACACAAAGACACTCACACATCCCTAACTTCATTAACTTGTCTTTCAACTATAAACACAGAAAAAAACACTGATTTACCAAACTTTCTATTAACTAGAAATCCCTTATTAAATTTAAAACCTAAGGAACAGCAAATATCTAAGGAGTTTAAAAGTTGCACTCTCATCCTCTTATGCCTCAGAGGTATTTGTCAAAGATAGTATCATAGAAGCCTCAGAGACAAACATGTAGCTCCACAAATTCATTAGTCACAGCACAGAATTTCTAATGTCTTAAATTCTAAACAAAGCATGGAGAGGAGACACTGTGCATGCATTGTGAGTTTGACCTTTAAGGATCATTTACTATTCAGTAAATATTGAATAAAACCGATCTGAGCTGGGTAAAATATCATAATTTTGATTATATTAAATTGAAAAGCTTTTGCATGAACAAAATCAATGCAGCTAGCATAAGAAGGGAATTTTGTGAAACAATCATATGAAAGCTTATTCCATCAATAATAAGAGAAATCCAAATTAAAACAATTCTAGGTTTCATCTCATACCCAACAAATTGGCAAATGGAATGAAAGATGAAAATACTTTAAATTAGAGAAGTTACCAGAAAAATAGCTCCTGTTATCTTTGTTAATAGAATACTTTCTAATTTTCATTTAAAGTCAATATTTTTTTAACATTAATTCCTTTACAAAAAATAAATCAACCCCACAAAAGAATATGTGTATGGGTTGAGAAAGGGAGCTAAAAAGGAGGAAAAATGATCAGTGACTCCTCCAAGTTCAGACTAGCAAAGCAATACCACAGGACACTGTGAGACAGCAGGAACTATATACTCCTATCACTCTCCTGTTACCTTACTATCCAAGGACAAACCCAATCCAGGCTACTGGGGGAAGGGGACCTTTTAGGAAGAAAATGGAAAACATAAGGAGCAAATGTTCCAGCCAACTAAGACGCCAAATTAGGATAAGATAGAAAAATCTTTAAGAAATAAAGATAATCTTCACTCATTTTATTTTCCTTAGCCAAGTGGCAAGAGATATGCAATTTTCCCCAACACAACACACAGAAACACTCACTTCATCACACTTCATCACACACTGAAGGGGAAAGTTACAACTTTTTTGCAAGGCAAAAGGGGTTTAGAGGCTTGCCCAAGGCCACACAGCTAGGTAATTATTAAGTGTATGAGGTCAGATTTTAACTCAGGCACTCCTGAGTCCAGGGCCGGTACTCTATCCACTGCACCACCTAGCTGCCCCCCAAAATTTTTTAAAAATAAATTAATGAAATATTCTTGAAGTATGATCATAGACAAGAATCTCCTGTTGATGGTTAGGATTGCAAATTTGACCAGCATTTTAGAAATCAAACTGGAATTATGTCCTGCAAAAAGTAATTAAAATAACCATATCCTTTGACCCAAAGATTCAATAGGCATCCAACAAGAGCAAAAACAAAATGGAAATCCATCAACTGCAGACAGGCCAGACAAATTTTCGTACAGGGATTATTGCTGTTTCTAGTATTCTCTATATACAATGGAATTATGCTAGTAACATCAGCATCTACTAATAATTAACACAAGAAAGATTGTAGGAATTGATATAAAGAACAAAACTAGTCCAATAATAAATGGACAGAACTAGAAAAATAATAAATACAGTATTTTCATCAATATAAATAGAAAGAAAAGATGGAGGAGTTGAGATAACTCAGGTGAATTTTCTCAACATTCTGCTTCAAAGAACTATAAAATAACACCTTACATCAAATTTTGGAGCAACCTAAAAAAACTGAAAAAGTCAACAGAAGCCTATGACACCAGAGTGTCTATAGCTTAGGCACACCAAGGCAACAGTGGTAGCAACAAGCGGTAGCTTCACCAGTGATGGTCAGGAGATCAGACAGCTAATCAGAAAGAGATGACAGGGGAACCTTTCCTGATTCTGAGTATAGCTAACAGTGATTGGCAACTCTATTGTCATATTCAGTTCTAGGGTAGAGAGGAGCACTGGTGGTCAGTCACAAGGGAGCAGGGACTCTGGTGTCGGTTCCAAGACACAGAGTCCCTTCTGGGCAGACAAGGAGAGCAGTGGCCATAGTTTTCGCTGGAGAGATCATTGCACATAGTTATAGCAGTGTTATAATGAGGATTTACTGTGAAAGATTTCGATTCTCTAATCAATACAAGAATCCAAGATAATTCCTAAGGATTTATGATGAAAAAAATGTCATGCACCTTCATTGAAGAGAACTGATGAAGTCTGAGTAAAAGTGGAAGTATAATTTTCTCATTTTTTTGCAATATAGAAATATGTTTACATAATTTCCATAGACAATTAAAATATTGCTTGCCTTCTCAGGGAGAGGAGGAGAAGATGGAAAAGAAGGGGAGAATTTGGAAATCAAATTTTAAAAAGAAAAATATGCTAAGAATAAATAATTTTTAAAGTTGAAGTTAAATTTTTTAAATTTATTTTTATTAAAGATATTATTTGAGTTTTACAATTCCCCCCATCTTGCTTCCCTCCCCCCCCACAGAAAGCACTCTGTCAGTCTTTACTCTATTTCCATGTTGTACCTTGATCCAAATTGGGTGTGATGAGAGAGAAATCATATCCTTAAAGAGAAGAGAATTCTAAGAGGTAACAAGATCAGACAATAAGATATCTGTTTTTTCCTAAATTAAAGGGAATAGTACTTGCACTTTTTTCAAAGTCCACAGCACCTTATCTGGATACAGATGGTACTCTCCTTTGCAGACAGCCCCAAATTGTTCCCAATTGTTGTATTGATGGAATGAGCAAGTCCTTCAAGGTTGAACATCACTCCCATGTAGCTGTTAGGGTATACAGTGTTTTTCTGGTTCTGTTCATCTCACTCAGCATCAGTTCATGCAAATCCCTCCAGGTTTCCCTGAAATCCCATCCCTCCTGGTTGCTAATAGAACAATAGTGTTCCATGACATACATTATACTACAGTTTTCTAAGCCATTCCCCAATTGAAGGACATTTACTGGATTTCCAATTCTTTGCCACAAAAAACAGGGCTGCTATAAATATTTTTGTACAGGTAATGTTTTTACCTTTTTTCCTCATCTCTTCAGGGTATAGACCTAATAGTGGTATTGCTGGGTCAAAGGGTATGCACATTTTTGTTGTCCTTTGGGCATAGTTCCAAATAGCTCTCCAGAAGAGTTGCATGAGTTCACAGCTCCACCAACAGTGTAATGGTATCCCAGATTTCCCACATCCCTTCCAACAATGATCATTATCCTTCCTGGTCATACTGGCCAATCTGAGAGGTGTAAGGTGGTACCTCAGAGAAGCTTTAATTTGCATTTCTCTAATAATTAATGATTTAGAGCATTTTTTCATGTGGCTATGGATTGCTTTGATCTCCTCATCTGTAAATTACCTTTGCATATCCTTTGACCATTTGTCAATTGGGGAATGGCTTTTTGTTTTAAAAATATGACTCAGTTCTCTGTATGTTTTAGAAATAAATCCTTTGTCAGAATAATTAGTTGTAAAGATTGTTTCCCAATTTGTTACATTTCTTTTGATCTTGGTTACATTGTTTTTATCTGTGCAAAAGCTTTTTAATTTAATGTAATCGAAATCATCTAATTGGTTTTTGGTGATGTTCTCCAACTCTTCCTTAGTCATAAACGGTTCCCCTTTCCATAGATCTGACAGGTAGACCAGTCCTTGATCTTCTAATTTGCTTATAGTATTGTTTTTTATGTCTATGTCCTGTAACCATTTAGATCTTATCTTGGTAAAGGGTGTGAGGTGTTGGTCCAATCTAACTTTCTTCCATACTAACTTCCAATTATCCCAGCAATTTTTATCAAAGAGGGAGTTTTTATCCCAATGGCTGGACTCTTTGGGTTTATCAAATTGGAGATTACTAAAATCATCTCCTGCTTTTACACCTAGTCTATTCCACTGGTCCACCACTCTATTTCTTAGCCAGTACCAAACAGTTTTGATGACTGATGCTTTATAATATAATTTTAGATCAGGTAGGGCTAAGCCACCTTCGTTTGCACTTTTTTTTTCATTAAGCTCCTGGCAATTCTTGACTTTTTATTTCTCCATATGAATTTACTTACAATTTTTTCTAACTCATTAGACTAATTTTTTGGAATTTTGATTGGTAGGGCACTAAACAGATAGTTTAGTTTTGGTAGAATTGTCATTTTTATTACATTAGCTCTACCTATCCATGAGCAGTTGATATTTGCCCAGTTATTTAAATCTAATTTAATTTGTGTGAGGAGTGTTTTATAATTGTTTTCAAAAAGATTCTGAGTCTGTCTTGGCAAATAGACTCCCAAATATTTTACATTGTCTGAGGTTACTTTGAATGGGTTTTCTCTTTCTAGCTCTTCCTGCTGTTTCTTGCTAGACATATATAGAAAAGTTGAGGATTTATGAGGGTTTATTTTATAACCTGCAACTTTGCTAAAATTGCTAATTGTTTCCAGTAGTTTTTTAGATGATCTCTTGGGATTTTCTAGGTAGACCATCATGTCATCTGCAAAGAGTGACAGTTTTGTCTCTTCCTTCCCAATTTTAATTCCTTCAATTTCTTTTTCTTCTCTAACTGCTGATGCTAACATTTCTAAAACAATATTGAATAGTAGTGGTGATAATGGGCACCCTCGTTTCACCCCTGATCTTATTGGGAATGCCTCTAGCCTCTCCCCATTGAATATAATGCTTGTTGATGGCTTCAGATAGATACTGCTAATTATTTTAAGGAACAGTCCATTTATTCCTACACTCTCTAGTGTTTTTAATAGGAATGGAGGTTGTATTTTGTCAAAAGCTTTTTCAGCATCTATTGATATGATCATATGATTTCCAATAGGTTTGTTGTTGATATAATTGAGTATACTAACAGTTTTCCTAATATTGAAACAACCCTGCATTCCTGGAATAAATCCTACTTGATCATAATGTATTATCCTAGTGATGACTTGTTGTAGTTGTTTTGCTAAGATTTTATTTAGGATTTTTGCATCTATATTCATCAGGGAAATAGGTCTATAATTTTCATTCTCTGTTTTAACTCTTCCTGGTTTAGGTAACAGTACCATATTGGTTTCACAGAAAGAGTTAGACAGAGTTCCATCTTTCCATATTTTTCCAAAGGGTTTATGTAGGATTGGAACCAATTGTTCCTTAAATGTTTGGTAGAATTCACTTCTGAATCCATCAGGCCCTGGAGATTTTTTGGGGGGGAATTCAATAATGGCTTGTTGAATTTCTTTTTTCTGAGATAGGGTTGTTTATGTATTTAATCTCTTCTTCATTTAACCTGAACAACTTATATTTTCATAAATATTCATCCATTTCACTTAGATTATCAAATTTATTGGCATAGAGTTGGGCAAAATAATTTCAAATTATTACTTTAATTTCCTCCTCATTGGTGGTGAGTTCACCTTTTTCATTTATAATACTAGCAATTTGGTTTTCTTCTTTCTTTTTTTTAATCAGATTTACCAGAGGTTTAGCAATTTTATTGGTTTTTTCATAATACAAACTTTTGGTTTTATTTATTAATTCAATAGCTTTTTTGCTTTCAATTTTGTTAATTTCTCCTTTAATTTTTAAAATTTCTAATTTGGTATTTGATTGGGGATTTTTGATTTGTTCTTTCTCTAATTTTTTTAGTTGCATGTTTAGTCCCTTGATTTCCTCTTTCTCCAATTTATTCATATAAGCATTTAGAGCTATAATATATCTCCTGAGAGTCACTTTGAATGAATTCCATAGGTTTTGGTATGTTGTTTCATTATTATCATTATCTAGGATAAAATGGTTAGTTCTTTCTATAATTTGTTTTTTGGTCCACTCATTTTTTAAAATGAGGATATTCAGTTTCCAGTTTGTTCTGGGTCTATATCTCCTTGGCCCAGTATTGCATATAACTTTTATTGCATTGTGATCTGAGAAAGATGTATTCACTATTTCTGCCTTTCTGTAGTTGATCATTAGGTGTTTATGTCCTAGTACATGGTCAATTTTTGTATAAATTCCATGTACTGCAGAGAAAAAGGTATATTCCTTTCTATCCCCGTTCAGTTTCCTTCATAAGTCTACCATATCTAATTTTTCTAAATACCTATTTACCTCCCTAATTTCTTTCTTGCTTGTTTTATGATTCGATTTATCTAGATCTGATAGCAGGAGGTTGAGGTCTCCAACTAGTAGAGTTCTGCTGTCTATGTCTTCCTATAGTTCTTTCAGCTTCTCCTCTAAGAATTTGGGTGCTGTCCCACTGGGTGCATATATATATTCAATATTGAAATTACTTTATTGTCTATGGTACCTTTTAGGAGGATAAAGTTTCCTTCCTTATCTCTTTTAACGCTATCTATTTTTGCTGCTGCTTTGTCTGAGATAAGGATTGCTACCCCTGCTTTTTTTACTTCAGCTGAAGCAAAATATATTTTGCTCCAACCTTTTACCTTTACTCTATATGTATCTCTCTACTTCAAATGAGTTTCTTGTAAGCAGCATATTGTAGGATTCTGGTTTTTAATCCACTCTGCTATTTGCTTATGTTTTAAGGGAGAGTTCATCCCATTCACATTCAAGGTAATGATTACAAATTCTTTATTGCCCTCTATGCTCTCTTCCCTCTGTTTGTATTTTCCCCCTTTCCCCCCTTTTATCCATATTCCCCACTATTTTTTTCTGAATACCACCCCCTTCAGTGTGTTCGTTCTCCTATATCACACCCTCCCCTTTCTTTCCCCTTTCCCTTTTTTCCCTTTTCCCTTCCCTTCCTTTTGTTATTTCCCCTTATTTCCCCCACTCCCCTTCTGTTTCTCCATCCCGCCTCCCATTTTCCCCTTTTAATACTTGAAAAGTTAGATGTTTTATAAGTTAACTGAGTATGTGTAGGTTGACTTTAAGCCAAGTCTGATGAGAAGAAGATTCAGGTGTTTCTCCTCTGCTCCCTTCTTCCCTTCTATTACCATAGGGTTTTTGTACCTCTTAGTGTAATGAGATTTACCCCATTCAATCCCCTCCCTCTTCCCGTCTCTTTCCTGTCCCCTTTTTTAGGGAGGTAGTGTGTTTTTTTTAGATCATTCTAAGTCATAGAAAATTCTGAGTGTCTGTCCCTTCTAGTTCAGTATATTCTATTGAATAGAGTCAGAATTCCTGAGAGTTATTAGAGTCTTTCTCCCAAGTGGGGTTAAAGCCTTAGATAGCAGTCTCATGGATGGGTCATGAATGTCCATCATTTCTGGGTAGGTATATTCTCTCTGTTAGAGTTACATTTCTCAAGATTTATGAGGATCTGTTTTTCCCCCATGCTGGGATATAGCCAGTTTCAACTTACTGGATTGCATTTTTCTTTCCTTTTACCACCCCCCCTTTTTTTTTACCTTTTCATGTGTCTCTTGAACCTCCTGTTTGGTGTCCAAATTTTCTGTTTAGCTCTGGTCTTTTCATCAGAAATTTTTGGTATTCTTCCATTTCATTAAATGTCCATCTTTTTTCCCTGGAAGAGAAGGCTCAGCTTTGCAGGAAAGTAGATTCTTGGCTGCATTCCAAGCTCCTGTGCTCTTCAAAATATCTCATTCCAGGCCCTTCGATCCCTTAAAGTTGATGCAGCCAGGTCCTGCATGATCCTTACTGTGGTTCCTTGATATTTAAATTGTTTCTTTCTGGCTGCTTGCAGGATTTTCTCTTTTATCTGATAGTTCTAGAGTTTGGCCACAACATTCCTTGGTGTTTTCATTTTAAGATCTTTTTCTGGTGGGGATCGATGTACTCTTTCAGTAACTACTTTGCCCTCTGATTCCATGATATCTGGGCAATTTTCCATCACTAGATCCTGTAATATAAAGTCCAGGCTTTTTCTCTCTTTGATGTTTTCCGGAAGTCCTATAATTTTCAGGTTGCCCCTTC
The DNA here is from genome assembly GCF_037893015.1 of Macrotis lagotis. Classification (NCBI taxonomy): domain Eukaryota; kingdom Metazoa; phylum Chordata; class Mammalia; order Peramelemorphia; family Peramelidae; genus Macrotis; species Macrotis lagotis. Next base: position 206,563,364 of record NC_133663.1, read on the forward strand.
TTGATCTATTCTCGAGGTCAGTGGTTTTGTTGATGAGGTATTTTACATTTGCTTCTATTTTTTCTATTTTTTGATTTTGTTTAACTGACTCTTGCTGTCTCATGGAGTCATTAGTTTCTGTAGACTCCATTCTTGTTTGGGGGGAGGAGTTTTCTTCATTAACCTTTTGCAACTCCTTTTCCAATTGGTCAATTCTACTTTTGAAAGAGCTTTCCATTTGACCAATTGAGGTTTTGAGAGAATTAATTTCTTTTTGCATTTGCTCATTTGAGGATCTGAGAGAATTATTCTCATTTTGTAATTGCCCAATTGGTGATCTGAGAGATTTATTCTCCTTTTGTGTTTGTCCAATTGTTCTTTCTAAGATTTTGTTTTCTTGTTGCAAGGTATTGTCTCTCCCAAATTTTTAAGCTCCTTCCTTATTTCTTCAAGGAAGTCTTTCTGTGCTGGAGACCAGATTGTATTCTCCTCAGAGGTTCCAGGTCTCTCTGAGTTGGGGTCTTTCCCTTCTAGGAATTTTTCTATGGATCCACCTCTCCGCTGACCCTTCATCATTATGCTAAGACCTTGAGTTGGGGGGGGCTGGTTCACCTGGGTTTGGGATCGCTAAAGGCTTTACTCACAGAGTGCAGTTTCTCTGGATGCCCAGTAGGAGGTGCTGGTTGCTTTCTCTGCATTGTCTGTGACCTTGGTTGAGAGGCCTTCTCCCTTTGCCCGAGGGCAGGAGTTGGAACTATTGAATTCTTTAGCCTTCAATCAATTGTGGGATTTACCCTGGCCTGAGGTCATTCCTCAGTTGGGTTGGTTCTTTTGCTCACACACCTGGGCCTGAGGCAGAAGTAGTTTGCATTTGTTTGTTTGGGAAGAGGCCTCAGTGCAATGGAGGTGTAGACTCAGGGTTTCTCAGACCCGAGGAGCCCAGGGATGGCATCTGCAGCTCTCCTGCACCAGAACTCTCCCCCCCAGCTCAGTTCCCCAAGCTCCAGGGGGACAGCACCAACACCAGCGCCTCTGCTTCCCCGTGGACCCAAGCCCCTTTTGTCCAGCCCCACCACTGATCCAGAAGGTCCAGCTCTCCGGCCCTCAGACTCCCAGTTCCAATTCACCTGTTAATCTGGCTGATCCAGGGCTGATCCTCCCTCTGAGCCCAGACTCACCTGCCTGAACTTGGCCAAAGCTGCTGCGGGAGACAAATCCTGAGGTAGATGTTCTTTCTCCTGGCTTTTCTTTCTGGGTTTTGTGGGTCAGATTTCTTTTAAGAGGTTTGTTTCATGTGATGGGGAAGAGATCAGGAGACTTTAGAACTGTGCCTGTCTTCTCTCCGCCATCTTGGCTGGAAGTGTCCTAAAGTTAAAATTAAATTCAACCTTCTGAGTGTACGTGTGTGTGTGTGTGCAAAAAAAAAATCTGAACACTATTATTATAATAACCAAACCTCACTCCTGAGAAGAACTGAGAAAATCTGTCTTCTTTCAATGGAGAGTTGAAGAGCTATGAGTGTGGAATGTTGCATATAGTATTAGTCAGGGTGAATGTGTTGTCTGGTTTTGCTGAACTGTTCAAAATTTTCTTTTTTTAATCTTTGTTACAAAAGAAATCTTCCCTGGTAGGTGAAGGAAAGATGCATAGATTCAGAAATGACTGTTAATTCAAGACAAATAGCAACAACAAAACCAAACCAAAAATTAAAATATTGCCTATGGTTTAGGGATGATGTCAAGAGAAGAAGTGATTTCACCAGACTTTGGACAAAAGATTACAATGATTTTTATCTAGAAGGTAATGAAGAGAAAGGAAATAAATATCTTTCATTATTTTCATGGGAGCCAAAAAAAATAGTTCCATAATATCTTGTAGGTATACGATCTAAAATCTAGACAGCACTTTCAAGAAAATTAGTAGGAAATTGATAAAGGTGTAGGGGATATAGTACCTTGCAGCCTACTTTCCCCCCTAAATGCTCTTTTTCTCTAACTGAATTTTCTGTTTATCCCTCTTGGCACTATTTATTTGAACTGCTTCCTTGTCTGAAATGTGATTATCACTACTTTTTTTAAAAAAAAGAAAGATTTAGCTGAAGCATAATAAATTCTACTCCACCTCATTTTTATGTCATACAGACATTTATATTTTGTGCTTTTCTTGTACAGCAAATTATTGGGTATTGCTTTATAAGTCATTCTACCATCATTTTCTGTTTCTTAGAAAGTTTATTCCATTAATATTCACAAACTAGGGTCAGTTCTTTTGTTTTTCTTATAATCAAATTCTGTTTTTAAGAGTAAAAAAGAAATAAGGAAAAGGGGAAGGAATGGAGTAAGAAATGAAGGGAGAAAGGAAGGAGTATTTAGAGCATTTTATATTGCTTGGAAGAATCTAAATTAAAGTCTTCTTTCTTCCCTTCAGTGTTTTTGACTACTTGTTTCTTGTTGGTGTTTTTTTTTCTTCTTTTTGTTCTTCATTGATTGGCACCCATAGTTTATCTTGTGTGGCTAAATTTCTAGTCCTCTGTATATACAATGGTATTGTTCTAGCAATATTATATATCAATGATTAAGTAATGATTTTTACCTGTGTTCTATGACTTTAGTCAGTTTTAAAAATATAATTTCTTGCCATTTGAGGGACTTTTATATGAAAATGGGTTTGAACTTGTGACTTCCTTCTACCAAAAGTCTCTTAAAATGCATATTGTAGGGGTGGCTAGATGGCAGTAGATAGAGCACCGGTCAGGAGTGCCTGAGTTCAAATCCGGCCTCAGACACTTAATGATTACCTAGCTGTGTGGCTTTGGGCAAGTCACTTAACCCCATTTACCTTGCAAAAACCTAAAAAAAGAAATGTATATTGTGACAATCAAATGTTTACCTATAAAATAGGTCTTGCTTTGGTCATCACTTCCAAATCTAAGCAAGTGGTTAAACACAGTTATATATTTTCCCTGCTGATCTACCTGTAGATGCCTGTATTTAAATGTGAAGCATGGAGATGAAGAAAATGGAGACTAAAGGAGACTTTTTCTTTCCTCCCTTAAACTTTTCATACTCCCTTTGTTTCTAATCATAGCACTACTTTTACTTAGAATTTCCCATTCAGGTATTCCTAGGAACAACCTTACCTAAGTTTACATCCTTTTGATTGAATTGATCTTTTGATACTCTATAAATGATTCCATTGTGCACATATAAGAATGTGCACACCTCCATGAAGTTTTCTTTCTTTTTTTTGCAAGGCAATGGAGTTAAGTGACTTGCTCAAGGCCACACAACTAGGTAATTATTAAGTGTCTGAGGCCAGATTTGAACTCAGGTCCTCTTAACTCCAGGGCCTGTGCTTTATTTCCCGTGCTACCTAGCTGCCCTTCATGATATGTTTTCTTGACTCCCTCTGAGTCATCTATTCCAGGATCATATCTCATTTTCTTCATTCTCATGGTCATTATATTATAATATACTTTCATAATATATCTTAGGTCACTACCATTACTAGGAAATCTCAAAGTGACTATTGTATAGTTTCCTAAAATTATCAACCCAGCTTTTAGATCTTACCAGAGTAGCTATTTTTAATTTTTTATAATCTTCACAATTTAGCCTTAGATTTTTTTGTTTTACTTTAACAACAATTAACAAGCTATCTATAATTTCTCTTGATTTCTCTTAAATTTTAAAATTACCCAAGAAAACATTTTTCAGTTTTCATTATTCTTATCCAGTTCACATTTCTTAGTGGCAAGGTTATATCCTTATGCAATATTTATAACACTTTTTAAGTGCTTGGTATATTAACTATTGAGGAATGAGAGAGAGGATAGGGAAGTGGATTGGGAGAAGCAGAGAGAGAGGAGAGGAAGAACAAGAGGAGATGGAGGAGGAGAAGTAAGAGGAGAATGACGATGAAAAGGAGGAGGAATGGAGGAAGAACAGGAGGAAGGAAAAAGAGAAAGAAACTTTTCTTTTAAAAAAACATCCTACCAAGTAATTTTTTCATCCTTTAAATTGAGCAAATTTTTGTACTTTCTTTTACTTTCACATGACAGTGAGCTACCACTATCTGATGACATCATGTTAGCTTCTTTCTTAGCTTGATGAAAGAGCTAGTTTTCCTGGGTTGGTCTTGAATTTCAGTTGAAATAAGTCTTATTTATTATTAAAGTTCAGATCATCTAAAATGGCATAAAATGATAAGATAAAATATAAAATAAGAGACTTTTAAAAAAATTATCTTATCTAGGAATACCAGTAGATTTTAATTTTAGAAGTCTATATACTAATTCTAATTATATTACCATTGTTCAAAACTCAGAGATTTTCAGGGAAGTATCATGGTCGGGGTTAAATACGCATTAAAACTTGAATCAAAAGACCTGGCTTTGGATGGTTATTCTAATTTATTCCTTTTGTCATTTTTGGTAACTTTACCTTGATGAGCCTACATTTTTTTATCTATTCAAATGAAGGAGATGGGCCAGATATTTCTTCCAGTTATGAATTTTTCATCCCTTCTATAAGTCATGCAAACAAATATTTATAGCTTAAGAATTATCACTTTTTGAACCTTAGTTGTCACTACTTAGCTTGTTCATCGGCCTCATTTAGCAAGTTTGGCACTAAATATCAACTGGCAAGTTCAGAAAAATTAAATGTACCTCAAAAAACTGAAGCTTAGCTGCTATCAAAGATAGGGACTGGACTTGTGATTCTAATGGCCAAGAAATCAGTATAGAAAACTCTCATCAGCATAGACAATACATTGGATCCCCTGAAAGTCTTAGAGGCTGGATAACCTGCCCATGACCACACATTCACTGGGTATAATAAATAAGACCTGACCTCAGGCTTTCTTTGTTTTGAGGTTTATAATGTAGCTACCATGTTAGGCTTCTTCTCGATGTCTGAAGGAATTTCTCAGAGATTTCCTCAAGAACAGAAGTACTGTTGGACATGGGTCACTATTTGGAAGGGAATAACCAATATCTATTAGTTGTAGCATGTTCATCAAATAATCACATTATTTCATAGTGATAAATTGTAAACCAATTCAGAATCCAACTCAATTTTCACTGTACTTTGTTATCTGTAATGTTTAAAAAGCTTGAGAGACATAATTTATGGGTAATTAATCATTTTAATAATAATGCTAGCATTTTATTAAAAAAAAAAAGAATGGTCATTTGGCCACATCTCTTGGACCAAAGATGATTCATAGCAGTGACTTTATAGTTTATATGCCCTTGGAAAAGTAGATGCTCCTGAGGGTGACAATCAACTTTGACTGGTTAACAATTAATAAGAATTAATATTATAATGAGAGTTGGACTTACTCTGATGATAGGCTTGGAACTATAATTTTGATTATGTTATTTACTTCTAAATAATCCCCAGCCTTGGGTGATCTAATCAAAGAATTTGTCCCCACCAAACAGTAAAACTCTATGGGCAAGAATTCACCTAGATAAGATGTTTCTAATTGGATTAAATTTTTAACTGAGGTCAGTTAAGTCCTTCAAAGGCTATTTTGAACAAGGAAACAAGACAGAGAAAAGTCTGAATCTCCCCCCTTTCAATTGATTATTAATAATCATTTCTCTCAATTCTAACACAAATTCTTCCTTCTATGCATTGAATCATTATTCCAAATATAATTTGATCATTTTTCATTGTAAAACATAATTGAAAACTACAGATTTTAGGGAACAGGTTTGTTTTAATTCAATATTATATTTTTAGTAGAATTTCTATAATCTTTACCTAGAAATGCTGGCATTAATTAAGAATAAAATACATTTCCACATAAATTGACAGTTTATAAAAATAAAGTTCAAGTATGTTAAAAAATCCAGCAAAATCCATTCTAAAACAAAAAATAAACCTTTAAATCAAGAAAAAACTGATTGTGTTGGTATCAGGTTATATAGTAGTAAAATAAGTTTGGTGTGATACCCTCAAAGCAAAGTAGAATGCTTATATCACCATCTCAGTGATTTGAAAGCAAAAAGACAAATATCATCTTAAAACATCATCAATTTAAGGATAGAGCTTTAAGAGGAGTTTTCAGGTAACATGGTGCATTAGGTATAATTATTGCAGTTTGTACCAATTAAGAAAGTTCCAACAATTAACAAAATACCCAGGCTATCTGTTGACCTGCAAAGCTAGAAAAAAATCTACTTTATCACTGGAGAATAATTATATACAACCTAGTGACTGACAGTTTCTTAAAAGATTAAGAAAGTCCTGGTGGTCGGAACTAAGCAAGGAACATTTTGGTAAAGAGATTCTTTGAAAGAACAAGACATATAAATAATCTTTCTCACCTTTTAGCAAATGTAAAATGTGAATTATAATACCAAAAAGAATTTTATCAGCATTGTGAATAGATTGGCACATGCATTTTCTTACCTCATGTGAATAACTCAGATAATTTCTATCTGGCAAATGCATAACCACAAGCATACAAAGTCTAGTTGAATAGGGTAGTACAAATCTTAAATTCAATCTCAGGCAGTGTGTTAACTAGATACAATTCATTATCATGTTGGAAGCTCACTTTCTAGAGTCTTATCTATTTTGTTGTGCTCCTAAATATTATTCAGTGGCAGGCAATTATGTCCCTGGAAGTATGCAGAATATACATCAGTGTACCTCTTTCAGGATTAAAGAAAGAACATTACTTAGCTATATTTCTTTTTCTCAGAAGGGAATAATTACAATGACTCTAGGCCTTCTGAGCACATGCAACTGCCTGTGTAAATAGTGAAGGAATAGGCTTTGCTTCAAGTACTAGATTCATCAATCACCTCACCAGTAAGAGAATCACATCATCCTCTACTACCTTCAGCTTTTGAAGCTGTCTGAAAAAAGCCATTCCAGTTTGAATTACCTACCACGGCAACAATCTGCATAGTAGGTTGACGGGAAAAACAGGTGAATGGAAATTTTTTGTTTCAGGAGGTCAAATTGAAGTTTTCCATTATTTGGGATCACCACAATAAATTCTCATCCAGAGTGATTTTATATAATTATTTGAGTATTCTGATTAATTGAATTGCCATGAATACCACATAGAGTTTACTAAATTTCAAGAAATCATTTAGTAGGAGCTTATTAAATGTTTATTGATTGATTGATATAAAACCACAGCCAGCATTTAAGTTGCACCTGATTGGATCTTCGATATTTTAAAAGGTGTTTTTTGATATTGCAAGACCTCTCCTCTAGATTATGATTACAGTCTACTTTTCAAAATCTTGTCTGCAAAAATACAAGAAGGAAATGAATATTATTTCTGAAAATAAATTTAACCCGGGGCAGCTAGGTGGCACAATGTATAGAGCACCAGCCCTGGAGTCAGGAAAACCTGAGTTCAAATCTGGTCTCACACATTTAATAATTGTCTAGCTGTGTGACCTTCGGCTGGTCACTTAACCCTATTGCCATTAAAGAAATAAAAAAATTTAAAAGAAAAGAAATTTAACTCCAAAGCTTAGAATACTAGAACTGGAAGAGACATTTAAGATCATTGGGTCCAACTTTCTCATCTTGTAAATGATAGTTCCCTGATCCTGGTTTAATTATCATTTGTCTCATTCTCATAAATGTAAAGAATAGGTGAAAATTTAATACAATGGGAATAAAGAATCATAACTTTAGAACTAGAAAGTACTTTAGACTCCATTCATTCACCCACCTCATTTTATAGTTGAGGAAACAGGGATCCATAGAGGTATGCAATTTGCCCAGAGTTACACAACTAGTGAGTGACAGAAGCAGGATTTGAACTAAAATGTTTTAAATTCAAACTCAGTTTTCTTTCTAAAGATTAATAACAAGTAAAAGATATTCTTTTACAAGGAAATAACTCTGCAACACTGAGATACTTAAAAAGATTTTTCCAGTTGAGGCATATGCTCCAAAACATGGATCAAACTCCTCTACACTTTGGCAGCTCTACCATCATAAGTTACTGGATCCATCTGAAACTGATCCTTTTTCTGACCAACCTTTTGGTGAGGCTCATTGACTTTTGTTTACCTATGACCTGAGGAGCAGGTTAGCTAAGCTCAATTGTTGAAACCATACTTAAAATCATTCTAACTTAATGGAACCCCTTTGCTGCCCCAAGTTTTAAGATATCAAAACAAAACAAAGAAAAAGTGCCCTTTGTTTGATCTGTGGCCCTGCCTAGGTACTCATCAGCATTGTCTAGTTGGCAAAATTTCCTTTCCTTCCTTTCCTCATCTGTGCAGGAGAGAGTTGGGACCCTCCTCCACTACATACTTTACTCACAACAACCAGTAAGTCCTACTTTCCATGCTGATGGAGGAGAAAAAGAAAACAATCTCTAATCTCAAAGGAACTTTTAGATAGAGAGGAATAATCCAAACACCTTGAATTGGAATTCACAATAGATTTCACAGAAAAACAATAGGTAGATTCCCTGTTATCATTAGTTCTATAATCAGTATTATTATCAGTATAATGGATGGAATGGGATTTTATAAGTTATACTGAGACTTTAATCATTACTTATAACATTGATTCTGCAGGGAAAATACTTTCGGGTTGGAACTAAGTTATGTATAGGCAAACTTTTAGAATACAAGTTCTTCCCAAGTTGGAACTGTTGGTATAAAAGGAAATGACCACAGTAATGACTTCATTTAGCCACTGGGTAACTCTAGTAGTTAGTTAACCTAGTCTTGAACACATATAAAATATAAACAAGCAAATTACAATTATGAAAAAAGCAAGGAAGTAATAGAATCAACTATTCTGTTCCCAATAAATCAAACATAAATTGATCTGGTGATGCTGAATTCATCTAGAACTTGGAAAAAAGGTTGAAATAGAAATACTAGTTATTAAAAAAATCTCCTCAAATAGGAATTAAGATTGGGAGTAGATTATGTAGCATCCTGAATAAAAACACAGAAAACAAAAATATAGTAAAATCACCTTAGGAAGTTAATTGTTAGATTCTATAGAGAAATGGATTACATAAATTTCAGGTATTATTATTTACATTTTGGATTTATTTTTACATAAAAAATTAAATCCTAATTGAAAATGATATTTTTAAACTTCATATCTAATGATTGCTTAATGCTAGAAAGAAATGGGGTAGTCTACTCAATTCAATTTACTTAAAATATTTTTCATTAATTTGAGGAATTTTACAATAGCAGATACTCTAAGTATAACTAAATACTAATGTCTTTCCTTTGTCTTAAATCTCATGTACAGCTTTGATGCTTTTGATACTTCGAAAAATGTCTTCATCCTTGAAAATCTTTTTTCCCTTGACTTTTCAATTATACTATACTTTTCTTTTACTTCTATGTCTCAGAATCAATCACAGAATTTTATGCTTAAAAAGACCTCAATGACCATCTAATTGAACTGGAAATTATCACTATAACATCCCCACAGTGTAGACATCTTGACTCTTCTTGAAGACATCTATCTATAGGGTAACCAAGGCAGCCTATTCTGCTCATGAAAAATTATACTTTTGTAAGTTAAGAAGTTTTTCTTGACATCAAATCCAGTTTGAAATCTTCAGTTCCTTAGATTGTAAGCTTCTTCAAGTATACAAATTATCTTTTGCCTCTTTTTGTATCCCCAGTACTTGGCACAAAGCTGGACAAAGTAGGTGCTTAATACATGCTTATTGATTGATCATTGGAATTTCCACTCTTTGCTCCTAATTTTGTCTTAAACAAGTCTAATCTCTCTTTCACACAAAACTTAGCACACAATAAATTGTAAATAATTTTAAAATATTATTTGTTCTTCATCTTTGAAGATAAAACTGAGATAATACAAATAAACTCTGAACTTGCAAGTTTTTTAAGTTGATAAAACATGAATTTATTGGTTTCTGGAAAAAAAGTAATGGTATCATAATCAATTGTTTAATGACAGTATCAGCTTGTATTTACATTCTAAAACATTCTTTTTTTTTTTTAGATTTTTGCAAGGCAAATGGGGTTAAGTGGCTTGCCCAAGGCCACACGGCTAGGTAATTATTAAGTGTCTGAGACCGGATTTGAACCCAGGTACTCCTGAATCCAAGGCCGGTGCTTTACCCACTATGCCACCTAGCCGCCCCTAAAAATTCTTTAAGAGAAAATATGTTCAAGGAAAGATTTGCAACCTTTTAAGGATATGATATAGATTTTGTTTACCCACCTGGATTTTATAAAGTTTTTAATCTTCATTGTTATATGAAACTGTAACAATTAACCTTCTTTGGTTATGAAGGATTAAGGAGAAAACTATCTTCACTATTTCATTAGTTCAGGTGGTAGATATTAAGTTTCCTTTCCTCTTTATTTCTTAGAATTAAATGTCTTAAGGCAGTATAAAAGAGGAGAGAGGAATTTTCCACCTTTGGTTCAAAATTCCAGAATTCTCTATCTTGTCTCTAAACTACTAGTCAAACCCTTCAAAAGTCCCCTCCACCAAAATGAGGGACTTGGATTAAATGATCTCTTATGTCCTTCCAGTTCCAAAATTTCATGATTAAAAGAAAAGTTTGTTCCTTCAAAGTAGAAAGCTCATGCTCCAAAGCAAAAGTTGGATATTCAACAAAACTAGCATTGGAAAAATGGTTTTCTCTTCAAACTAGCCATCTTGAATATCAGAAATAAAAATCCCATCTGCCTCTGGCAAAACTAATTGAAGTAACTTTCAAAAGACCGCAGAGGAAATCTTAGTAGATGTCAAATCTGGAAATAAATGATTATAAGAAACAAATGGAATGTTTGTGCAGTATATTTAATGGAGTGATATACATAACAGTTAATGTTGCAAGAAATGTAAGTATGTGTACATGTGTGTGTGTGTGTGTATATGTATGTGACTATTCAAAGTATGGAAATAGGAAATAAAGGAAGTCAGTTCATTCCATTCACAAAACTATCAACAAAATAGGCACTGCCCATAAAAACCAAAAAAGAAAAGATCCTATATAGTGTTTTTCATTGAAGACTCTGAAGTCTAAATCCAAGATTCATCTTAAATATAAGTTAATTGAAATTGTCTAAATTGAATGATGATTTGTAGAGATAAAGTTAACAATGGCAATTGCTATGTACCAATATAGTCTTTTATTTGTGTATCAAATGTATACCAGCATTTTCATTATCATGAAAAATTATTGTCTTACTATGAATTTAGTAGCTATAATATTTCACACACAGATTCTAGAGCAATTCAAATTCTAATGCTTTTTGTTCCATAAATAAACATATTTATCACTTTTGTTGTTGTTCATTCATTTTAGCCATGTCCAACTCTTTGTGATCCCATTTGAAATTTTCTTTGTAAAGATACTGAAATGTTTTACCATTTCCTTTTCCATCTCATTTTAATTTTTTTTAATTTATTTTAAGGTAATGGGGGTTAAGTGACTTGCTCAAGGTCATACAGTGACAGGCTGGATTTGAACTCAGGTCTTCCTGACTCCAGGGCCTGTGCTCTATCCAGTACAGCACCTAGCTGCTCCCATCTCATTTTATAGATGAAGAAACTGAGGCAAACAGGATTTAGTGACTTGCTCATGGTCATACAGCTAGTTAAGTGTCTCAAATTTTAATTCATAAAGATGAACCTTTCCTGATTCCAAGCCCAATGGTCTATCCACTGAACCACTTGACTGCCTATTTATCACTTTGCTGTGTTGTGGTATATGATTGTAATGGAAAATTATTCTGCTATAAGAAATGACAAGCTGGATGATTTCAGAAAAACCTGGATAGACTTACATGAACTAATACAGAATGAGGTGAATAGAACCAGGTGAACAGTGTAAATAATAATAGCAATATGGTATAATGAACAACTTTCCCAACAATTCAATGACCCAAGACAATCCCAAAGGATTCATGATGAAAACTAATATCTACCTCTAGAGAAAGAACTGGTGTCATCTGAATACAGACCAAAGTACGCTATTTTTCACTTTCCTCTTTTTTTGTTGAAGTTTTCTTTCACAAAATATATCCAATTACTTATTTTCAAGAAGGGGAAGGAGTGATAGAATTTGGAACTTAAAACTTTAAAAAAATGTAATTGGAAGAAAAATAAAATGTTATTTTTAAAATTTCATCTTTCCATTAATTACTTGCTAGATTGTTGTGATACATTAAAAGTCAAATTGAATTTAATATCTCTCTTCCAGAAGACATTAAAAAATGATATCCCTTACTTCCTTTGTATATTTCCTGATATTTTGATAGAAATGATTTATGAGAACAGTTGAAGATATTTTGTTTTAATAATGTCACTGCAGTTGCTGAGTGGTTTTTAATGTTTCAAGATAAGAGAGAGGGGCAGCTAGGTGGTGCAGTGGATAGAGTACTGGCCCTGAAGTCAAGAGTACCTGAGTTCAAATCCATCCTCAGACATTTAATAATTACCTAGCTGTGTGGCCTTGGGGAAGCCACTTAACCCCATTCACCTTGCAAAAACCTAAAAAAAGAAAAAAAGGGAAAATATCATATAAAACTGTAGATTTTTGCATGGTATCTATTCTCATTTATGCCATACCTTCCCACCTTCTTCCACACAAACATTCCCCTCATCCTAAACAAACAGAAGCAATGAAAATAAGAAAAGCAACTCTCAGTTATCTGACAGATATCTATCATTCCTTTAGATTCAGCAGGTATATGGAGTGCATCCTGTTTCTTCAATTTATGAATGACCTGATTCACAGAGTACTTTTCCAAAATAGGTAGAATGACTTCCAGCAGAATTTATATTAGGATAACTATGAAAGCTAATAGTTTATTAGTTAATGGATAAAGCCACATTTTCTTGTTTGTAGAAAAATCATGAGATGAATTGCTAGGCAGTTCTGAAGATAAATATAGCTCAGCACAGAAATGCAACTAGAATGCCACATAAAGGTAACATGGCTAATGAATATTACTTTTGATGTTAAATAGAAAAATTTCAGTTAAGTCTCTATTTTTTATTCTTCATAAAACATAAGTTATCAATGCTACATGATAAGAAACAATTGAATCATTATATTCAAGTTCTTCCAGCATCTTTTCTTTACAAATCTTCACAGAAGACTAATCAATAAACTACTTTCATATTCATGTTATATTTTCAAGTCTTTAGAAGAAGATATCATTCATTTATTAGAGCAGTATGGGAAATGGAGAGAATAACTTGATTGGAAGTCAGAAGACCTAGATTTGAAAACTGGCTCTGTATGATGTTGGCTCTAGGCCAACTAACACTCTAAGCCTCAGTTTCTTCATCTGTGAAATGAAAATAACAACACTTGCACTGCTCCCTTACAGAGTTATTTTGAGGATGGCATTGTAAAACACAAAGTATATACTTTATTATTGTTGTTGTTCAGTCACTTCAGTCATGTCTAACTCTCCATGACCCTCATTTTGGAGTTTTCTATCTTTTTTTTTTTAAGAAAGATTTTATTTATTTTGAGTTTTACAATTTTTCCCTTATTCTTGCTTCTCTCCCCCTACCCCCCACAGAAGGCAGTCTGTTAGTCTTTACATTGTTTCCACTGATCTAAGTTGAATGTGATGAAAGAGAAATCATATCCTTAAAGAAGAAAAATAAAGTATATAAAAGATAGCAAAATTACATAACAAGATAACTTGTTTTTTAAATTTAAGGTAATAGTCTTTGGTCTTTGTTTAGACTCCATAATTCTTTCTCTGGACGGTATTCTCCATTACAGATAACCCAAAATTGTCCCTGACTGTTGAACTGATGGAATGAGCAAGTCCATCAAGGTTGATCATCACCCCCATGTTGCTGTTAGGGTATACAATGTTATACTGGTTCTGCTCATCTCACTCAGCATTAGTTCATGCAAATCCTTCCATGCTTCCCTGAATTCCCATCCCTCCTGGTTTCTAATAGAACAATAGTGTTCCATGACATACATATACCACAGCTTATTAAGTCATTCCCCAATTGAAGGACATTCACTTAATTTCCAATTCTTAGCCTCCACAAACAGGGCTACTATGACTATTTTTGTACAAGTGATGTTTTTACCCTTTTTCATAATCTCCTCAGGGTATAGACCTAGTTATCTTTCTTTTTAAAATAAATTTATTTATTTATTTATTTATTTATTTATATATGTTTCAAACAATATGCAAAGATAGTTTCCAACATTCATTTTTTTGTAAAGTTTTGAGTTCCATATTTTCTCCTTTCTTCCCTTCCCTCCCTCATCTCCTTGACAGGAAGTAATCTAATATGTCACACATGAACAACTATGCTAAACATATTTCCATATTAATCATATTGGAAAGAAGAATCAGAACAAAAGGGGAAGAAACAAATTTCTAAAGGTGAAAATAGTATGCTTTTGTCTGCATTTGTACTACATAGTTCCTTATCTGGATGTGGAGGGCATTTTCCATCAAAAATCTTTGATCATTGTACCATTGAGAAGAGCAAGTTCATCCTAGTTGATTATCATACACTGTTGTTGTTGTTACTATGTACAATGTTCTTCTGTTCATTTCATTCAGCATCAGTTCAGGCAAATCTTTCCAGGCTTTTCTGAAGTCTATCATTTCTTACAGAACAATAGTATTCCATCATATTCATAGACCACAATTTATTTAGTCATTCCCCATTTGATGGACATTGCCTCAATTTTCAATTCTTTGCCATTACAAAGGGAGCTGATATATATATATATATATATATATATATATATATATATATATATATATTTGCACATGAGGTTTTTTTCCCTTTCATATGTTCTCTTTGGGATTCAGACCTAGTAGATACTGCTGCATCAAAGGGCACAATTTTATTGCCCTTTGGTCATAGTTCCAAATTGTGCTCCAGAAATGTTAGATCAGTTCACAACTTCACCAACAATGCCTTAGTGTTCCAATTTTCCCACATCCCCATTTCTCTAATCAGTAATTACTTAGAGCATTTTCCCCTTATGACTATAGATTGTTTTAATTTCTTTTTCTGAAAACTGCCTGTTTATACTTTGACCTATTTAGTAACTGAGGAATGACTTGTATTCTTATAAATTTGACTCAGTTCTCTATATACTTTAGAGATCCTTTATCAGAAGAGCTACCCACAAAACTTACACTTAGGGGTTTTCTTGACAAAGATCCTGATTGATGGTTTTCCATTTCCTTCTCCAGTTCATTTTACAGATGAAGAAACTGAGGCAAATAAGGTTAAGTGACTTGCCCAGGGTCACAGATCTATCTATGTCTGAAGCTGTATTTGAATTTGGGAAGTTGAATTATCCTGACTTCAGGCCAAGTAGTTTATCCACTGTTTCTCTTAGCTGCCTAAGAAACTATGCCTTTACTATTAATCATTAGTAATCATTTAGTAAGCAACTATAATATTTGCAAATATTAATGCCATTGCCACTACCAAGCATAGCATCTGACATGTAAGATCATTATCAAACATCAAAGAATGTTTGCTGCTAATGATTGTGATTTCTTATGCTTCTTTGAATTCTTATATTTCTTAACATTAAGATTAATATTAAAATGAAGAATAATGTATTCCAGGGGGGAAAATGGGTCAGTTCAAGTGTCAATATTTTCCATTGATTTCTATGTAATGTCAGAACTGAAAAAAAAGATCCCAAATACATTGGGATAGGCCCTTGGGTAGGATTTATGGAAGGATAAAAATAAGAAAATGCTTATTAGGGTGAATGTTGTGGATGCAGGTAGGTAGAACCTGTATAGAAAATATCACAGAACTATGAAAGAATTGAAGCAATTCTTTTTTTTTGTTTGTTTGTTTTTGCAGGGCAATGGGGTTAAGTGACAAGCCCAAGTCTAGGTAATTAGAAAGTGTCTGAGGCTGGATTTGAACTCAGGTCCTCCTGACTCCAAGACTGGCACTCTATCCACTGCACCACCTAGTTGCCCTTGAAGCAATTCTTAATGCAGTAGACATTCGCAACCCTAAAACATATTTTCTTACATCTTAACCTAAATCTAATTTATAATTAATCAAAATTATGGAATTGGGTTAGATAATTCTTAATTTTTGTTTTAATTTTTTCTCTTGAGACTAAGGTTCTAAAGAATCTTAGCTCTATGATTCTCATTTCTTTTGGTTATTATTTCATTTCTCTGAGATTCATTTTCTTCATCTGTAAAATGATGGAAAAAAGATTACTTTTAAGGAAGAGGCTAGTTCTAATCCCTATGTTGTTATCTCAACTTTTCATTTTAATACTACTAGTTAATAAGTTATCTCCATAGGATTTATTGTCATTTCACAATCATATCCCAAAATTAGATTTCATTCTACACTAGATATTTAGATATTTCAGTGAAACTTCAATGAACCTGTTATCTACTGGTGTAGAGCTCTTTTCCCTACTCCATGTAGGCTAGTTCTATTCCAAAATGATGCTAACCATGTTATCAAACAAAATATTTTTGTTAATAAACTGGCTTTAAAAATGCCTCTCCCCATCATGTTTCCATGGATGCTTAAGGCTATTTTTGACAAATTAGCAAAATATTAAAATGAGTTGTAAAATACAATTAGATAAAAAAACTACAAACAATAAAACTTCATACAAAATATCTTACTAAAAATAAATAGAATCTAATACTATAGCTTTTCATTAGAAAACTGGAGAGGCTCAAAAATGTTCTTTGCTCCTTTTTTTTCAACTTGAAATGCAAGAAAATTTCTTAATTTTCCTTACTATTGTCATTCAACGCAAAATAAAAGTCTTTGAAAAAGAAAAAAAAAGCCTTGTGTTCCAACTTTTGTGTCTTGCTTTTACATCATGTATTAGAAAACTGGAGAGGCTCAAAAATGTTCTTTATTCCTTTTTTTTCAACTTGAAAGAAAATTTCTTAATTTTCCTTACTATTGTCATTCAAAGCAAAACAAAAAGTCGTTGAAAAAGAAAAAAAAGCTTTGTGTTTCAACTTTTGCTTCTTGCTGTTACATCATATATATCATCTATTAGATGTGATTATAAATATTTAAAATATTAATGGTTGTGTTACACATTTTGAATAGCTTTATGAGCTCACTAAAATATGTGTTATATACTTTGGTTCCCAAAGGAGCAGTGGATAAAGTCGGTACAACAAAGGGGACCTTTAACGTGTATTCATTCATGACAAATGAGGGTTGTGTCAGTAATGGATACTAAATCTAGTTTATTTTAGCAAGTAAAATGTGTAGCACAGGAATGGCATTATGTAAAATGACTCCATTTACCTAATCTCTATTAGATTAAAAAAGGAGACTCACACTGTCTTAGAATCTTTTTGTATAGCTTTAAACTGGAGTTAGATGGTAGTGGGTTTTGATTTTCGATCAGTAAGGCAAAGAAAAAAATAAATGTTATTGGTTATTTAGGAGACTAGCCAGTACAAAAATTTTTTTCCTATCCCTTTACTTCATTTTGTCATTTTTTACATCCTCTCTGTTTTTATTCTTTTCTGTGTGTGTATATTTCTTTCTCTGTCTTGATTTCTCTCTCTCTCTCTCTCTCTCTCTCTCTCTCTCTCTCTCTCTCTCTTTATATGTTTCTGTCTTTGTCTCTGTCTCACCTCTACTTTTCTTCATGTCCTGCCCTTCTGTCTCCATCTCTACTTTTCTCTTCTCTAATATCAGGGTTTATTTTTCCATATTCTAGAAATCATTTTTGTAAGAAGATATCATCTCTGCTGTTCCCCTCCACTTCCCCTATGACATTCACATAACAATTTTCTTCCCACTAATTAATCTGATATCACCAGAGCCATAAAAATCCAAATCCAAGCATTTTCAAAAAGAATTTGACATGATGGAAATATGGGCTGAGTCTAACAAGAAAAAATTGATGAGGATAAAAGTGGAATTATCTGCTAAGGTTCAAAATGAATAAAATGTACAAATAAATTATAGGAGAGATGTATCTAGATAGTTCAAGTGAAAAAGTCCTGAGTGTTTTAGTAGACCACAATATCAATATCAATCAAGAAGGTGATGTAGTTGTGAAAAAGTCAATGAAGCATTATTCTGCATGATCAAATTATTTAGTTATTTATTTATTGAATCTAATTTATTGAATCTGAAATTATTCAGCATGATCAAAATAAAAGAAGTCATAATATTTTTGTAATCTTAACTGGTCAGGCCACAACTATAGTAATGTACTTAATTCCAGGTGTCATATTTTAAGAGGAAAATCAAGAATCAGGAAGCTTATCATAGATTTGAAACTGCAAGGGACCTCAGATTTGATTCATCTCCTTTTTCAGATGAAGAAACTGCATACTCAACAGATGATGGGATTTGCCCAAGGTCACAACAGCTTCTAAATGGCAAAATCAGGAACTGAATTCAATATCTCTGATTTTAAATCCAACAGTCTTTTTCACTCTACCATGCTACCTCTCCCTTTCCTGTGTCTTCAGCCTTCCACAATAGGACCACAGGGATGGTGATGGGATTCTACACCATGTTATTAAAGAGGTGTTAAAGTAACCAAGAATGATTAGTTCAAAAAAAAGGCTTATTATATTTGAAGAGCTGATTTGTTTAAAATCTTTTCCCTTGGTTCCAGAGAATCACAAAAGTTCCCCTGAGCAGAAATTACATGAAGGCTGATTTTCAGATAATAATAAGGAAGAATTTCCTAACAGAGCTATCCCCAAATGGAATGGGTCAGAATGATGAATGCTTTATTATTTATTATTATTATTGTAACCCATTATATAGGATTAGATAAGATTTGTGTTTTGGTCAAGGAATTAACTTAAGTAAATGAAATCCTTCCCAACATGTATTTCCATGATTTTTTAATTTCTTATTCTAATTTGGCATAGTTGATTAATATATGTATGCATGCATGCATGCATGTATGTATGTATACTTGTATATATGTATATTAAACCAGGCATAATATGCATGCATGCATGCATGCCCACACATATGCACAGATAGAGCCTCATATTATCCAGTAGTCAGTGAATGTGTTCCCTCAAGGAAGTGTACAAAATTTTTCACTTAACCTCTAAGATTGCCAGGTCAAAATGCCCCTTAGCTGTCATGATTATCCCATGGGATCAAAGAATTGAGAGTTACAAGTGCATTAGATATGTACTCCATGACTGGCCCACTATGTTGAAGAGAGAGGTTGAAGAATTCCACCAAACCATACCAAAACAAATAAACATACAAAAACATATCTGGAAACACCAAGGGGAAGGAAAGCGTTAAAAATCACACAAGAAAATGAAAGCAAAATAAATTTTAAATGAGCCAAGCAAAGAATAATACTATTACATTTTAAACATTAAAAGTGCAACTGACTCAGAAAAATACTAAAAGAAACAGGAATGGAAAAAAGAAACAATGCAAAACCCCTCAAGAAATGGCAAATGTCTAAGTGGCACATTCAAAGAAATGAAGTCATAATCAATACTAGTTAGGAAATCAAAGGATCTAATTTTTTGAAAGAGCTTGAAGAAAGTAAAAAATAATGAGAAGAAATAAAGTTAAAGTTAAAAGAGGTTTTTAAAAAGTAAAAAGAAAATAATGACAGTTACCAATTTTTTTTAATTCATAGAAATAAACAGCAGACATACAGCTGAAAACAAAATTATACAAGAGGCAAAGAAGTTGGCTCATTGAATTTCTCTAATTTTTGGTAAATATAAAATTCCAAGTTATAGAGTTTGAGGACAGATCACCAAATAGTAATCCCAGGACTATTTACATACCAGAAAATTAAAGAGGGAAGGAAGAATCTGAATACTATATTCCAAGAAATTGCCAAAGAAATTTCACAACTAATAAATAGAAAAAAGAGAGTCTAAA